>NC_067400.1:26918179-27218179 GCF_016432865.1 Antechinus flavipes
TTTCCCATCTGCTATGTCCACAGAATATTAGTCCACAGAAAATTAAGTTATTCCTACAGAGTCCACAGAATATTAAATTTAAGTGGCACCTCATACCAGACCATTTTTCATATCTTCATAGATAAAACTGAGATAATAATAATATTTGTAACTAGCATTTAGAGCATTTTAAGACTTACAAAATACTTTACATTCATGAATTAATTTAATCTTCTCAATAATCCCATTTGGCAGATGTTATTAATATAAGTATTTTATCCAGGGTCATACAACAAGTAAGTTTATGAAGAAATATTAAAACCCAAGTTTTACTGATTCCCAGTTCAGCATTCTGGAGTATTTAGAAAGATAGAAAGGAAAGGAAAGAGCATCCTAAACAAGGAGAGAGGTATGAGCTGAGTGTGTTTGGAAGATAGTGTTTGGAGCACTAGTCAGCTAGAGCAGAAGGTTCACATATTCACATCATCACTTGGGTGTTTTATGACATATTGTCAGAAGCTGGGGATATGCAAAGCTGAGAGGGAAAGAGGGAACAGCTGTGTGCTGGAGGATGCCAGAAGATACAATTTCTGGGATTTGACAGGTCTATATAAGATACTTAAGATGTAGCTTCAGGAAGAGTATTGGTTCAATGAGTGGCTAGAAACTGGATGGAAGGAAGGGAGGGAAAGAGAAAAAGAGAGAAAGGGAAGGAAGGAGAGAAGGAAAGAAGGAGAGAAATAGGAAGAAAGAGTGAGATGAAGGAAAGGAAGAAAGAGAGAGAGGAAAGAAAGAGAGAGAAAGAAAAAAGAAAGAGGGAGAAAGAAAAGAAAAGAAAAGAAAAGAAAAGAAAGAAGAAAGAAAAGAAAAGAAAAGAAAAGAAAAGAAAAGAAAAAAGAAAGAAAAGAAAAGAAAAGAAAAAAGAAAGAAAAGAAAAGAAAAGAAAAAGAAAGAAAAGAAAAGAAAGAAAAGAAAGAAAAGAAAGGAAGGAAGGAAGGAAGGAAGGAAGGAAGGAAGGAAGGAAGGAAGGAAGGAAGAAAGAAGGAAAGAAGGAAAGGAGGGAGGGAAAGAAGAGGGAGGGAGGGAAGAAAGAAAGAAGAAAAGGGAGGGAGAAAGAAAACAAAGAAGAGGGAGAAAAGGAAGGGAGGAAGGAAGGGTTGGAGAGAGTAAAGGAAGGAGAAAGAGGAGCAAGGAAGGAAGGAACCCTACTGAGGAGTAAGGAGGTAGGGAAGGAAGGGAGGGGGGGAAGAAGGCAGAGGAGAGAGAGAAGGAGGGGAAGGAGGGAGAAAGAGACAGAAAGAAAGAGGAAGAGAAAATAAGAGAGAAATAAAGAAAGAAAAGAAAGAGCGAGAGAAAAAGAGAAGGAAGGAGGAAAGGAGGGAGGAAGGAAAAAAGGAAAGAGAGAAAGAAAAAAGATTGAGAGAGAAAGAAAAGAGAGAAAGATAAAAAAGGAAAGGAAGAAGAAAGAAAAGAAAGAATGCAAAAAGAAAGGGAAGGAGGAAGAGAGGAAAGACAGAAGGGAGGGAAAGAAATATAAGAAAGGAGAAATATGAGAATAGGAGTCCTTACTGAGAGGAGATTTCAATGAGTATATGTAGAAAAAAATCAATGAGGGGGCACTTAAATGGTGCCGTAGATAGAGCACTGGTCCTTTAATCAGGAGGATTTGAGTTCATATCCCGCTTTAGACACTTAATACTGTCTAGCTGTGTGACCCTGAAAAAAATCACTTAATCCCAATTGTGTCATTAAAAAAAAAAAAAAAAAAAAAAAAAAAAAAAAGCCCAGGACAGTGCAATGAGTCTGGATTGAAAGATGTTCTGAGGACAGAGGAGTGAACAGAATCACACTGCTGCCCCCTATGCACTGAGATGTCTTCAGAGGAAACAGGGATGACAAGCTCTCAAATCTTGGTTTCTCTTGGGCATCTCTCCTGTTTTTTCTGAGCTCCTTCTTGACTCAGGAAGAGAACTCCCTGAGGACATAGGTTAAACTTGGGCACAGTGATGATACAAAGATCCAAATAAACATTTTGAAAGAACTGCTATATAAGGGTAGATGAGTCAAACATGGTAGACAACAAACAGCCTCTAAAAGATCATCTCCTCAGGGTCACCTGGGTACCTTTGTAAAATATCTCATCTTATTGAGGGGAGAGGAAACAGAGGAGGAGAAGAGAATCTTGTTCATCTCAAGGTCACTTGCTGGACCATTGAGCCCTTTCCAGTGACTATTCAGAAATTATTCTAAAGAAAGGGGAAAAACTTTTTAAACCTTTTGGGTTATTCCAAATGATCTTTTGCCTCTTTCCACCTCATACCCATTATTGATAGTTGCCCCCTTCAAGTCGAGCAGAACAAAGTTGATCCCTCATCTACACAATTTGGAATATGGCTGTCATATCTCTTGTGAGATTTCCATTTCATGAGGTCTCCCAGCAAAGATTCAATAGTCACATATCTGTTATGTTGCAGAACAGAGTAAGAGCAGAACTAGATAGTGAGGAAAAACCCTTCCCATATGAAATTCTGAGTCTCTTATCCCCACAGACTTGGTCCCTTTAGTCTATTCACTCCAAATTCCAACCCACAGCCTCCCAACTGCCTGAAGAGCAGAGTGTGGAAGGGCTTTACTGATGCATCCTTCTGGACCAGTCCCTAATGGAACTCTGGGCTTCCCCAAATACTTCTGGCAGACCTCTTTGCAGCACCACCCCAATTCCCTATGGTTCTGGTTGTATAGATCTACCTCAATCCCTCACACACAGCTTTGACCTTGAATTCAGGTTGGAAAAAAAATGGCAGGATAAGGCAAGAAAGCAGGAAACAAGTTTAGCCATTGGCTCCCAAGCCTGAGGGAAGTACACAGGCAACAAAACCAAAGGCGCTGAGAGAAGTCACAGCAATAGCTGGAGAGGAGCATGAAGAGGCCAGGAGAGGTTTTGAAAGGCATTTGGACTGACACAGGGAAGGCAAGAGAAAGGCTGAAACCCAATAAGTAAGTTGCAGGATGATGAATGCCCAGAATGTGCTTTACCAAGTGAAAAAAACGGAGAGAGTAACTGCAGAACCAGATAATTTCCATCATTTTTCTGTCGAAGTCAGAATTGATGAGTCCCCCATCCCCATCCCTGTTGTTTTGCCCAAATAAATAAGGCTGCAGGAAGTAGTGTGATGGGACAGAGCGTATACCACTAAAACAGTAACAAAACTGTCTGGGCAGAATTTGGTGGGAGGTCAGGAATTTTTAAAAGGCAGCATTAAAAAAAATGATGTGGTTTGGGTCAGGCTCCTGGGGTACCTCTACAGAACGCTGGTCAGGAAATTCTTCTCACTGATAAATCATGTTCCATTTTTTTAACATAGCCTTTAAGTTTATTAAACTCATTTTATATATCAAACAAGGTCAGGATCTGTAAAATATGTTAGTTCTGAAAAATAAGCAGGAAATGTGGTCTAGTGGTTAGAGTGCAGGATGAGGTAGGGAGAGCCAAAAGTCCTCTGCTGTGTTCTCATCACTGACAGAGCCTACAACGGAGCATAACAGTGGCAACAGAACTGTTCTTTTCTCTGTTTTGTTTCCACCTCTGAAAAATAGGGGTGTTTTTGAATGCTCATTAAAGTTCTTTCTGGGATTCATTGGAAGAGACCACAGACTCAGAATAATAAGACCATAGATTTAGAGTTAGTTAAAGATTATCTAGATCAACCTTCTTATTTCACAGATGAGGTCCAGTGGTCGGGGTCTAGGATAGGGTAGAGGCAGGAAGAAGTCCTTTGTTGTGTTCTCATCAGCCACAGAGAAAGCAAATGACTTTCTTAAAGTCACCCAGGCAGTGGATGGCAGAGATGGACTTCAAAAGTCATACAGTTATACCCATACCCAAAAGAAAAATCCCATAATAACTACCCAAAGAATGGTCATCTAGACTGTTTGAAGACAGGAACTCACTCCCCAATATATCTATTTCATATTTGGACAGCCCTAGCTGTTAGGAAGTTTTTTTCTGACATCCATCCCCTTCTCAAAGTCTACCCACTGGTCTTACTTCTGTCTTCGGGGACCAAGAAGAACAAGTTATTTGATATATCAAAACATTATCAAATGAGATATGTTTTGTCATTGTTTTGACAACCTTAAAGCATTCTATAAAAATCATCACATCATCATCATCATCATAATGTCCTTTTAAGCAACAGCCATTCAAATACTTGAAAATAGTTCTCATGCCCTACTTCGTGTTTTTTTCTTCAGAACCTTCAACTGCTCCTATATTATGAACCCAAAATTTTTTACTATTTGGAGTCACTTCATAATGAGGCATTTAAAAATAATTAGAGTTATTCATTTAGAAAATCATCCTAGTGGAAATTAATAAATAATAATTAAGGCCAAATAATAGCAGCTTGTGCTTAGAAAATACTTTAAGATTGACAAGGGACTTCCTTTACTATAGAAAGTCCTGTGATTGGTTATATTGCTCCTTCATCTCTATAATGGAGATATATTATCATTAGCTTAGCGGTAAAGAGACAGAGAATCATAGAGGTTAAGTATCTTCGCTAGAGTCCCATCTCCCTCCCAGCTGGCGAGACTCTTAAAGTCAAAGTTCTTTTCATATTAGACTGAAGTAGAAGAAAAAAGTCTAGAGATGAGACAATCCATAAGAGCAATAATACAAAGTCTCCGTAGTGAGGATAAGAAGATGAACTGATTATTGTATAGCATACCCACTCCAGGGACCAATGGTAGTAGCTCCTGAATTAGGCTGATAGCAGTGAGAATGGAAAGGGGTGTACAGATTCAAGATGTAGGGTCAATAGGTCTAAGCAAAAACCCATACATAAGGACATTGAGTGCCAATTTGGAAAAAAATAGCAGATAGTAAAGCAGAAGTTGAAATTCTCTGCTGAAAGAGAGAAGGGAAGTAGATTCTAGTGTGAGGACTATGAGCGGACAAAGAGAATGAACAAACAAAAGTTGAAAAAAATCTCCAAGGATTTATCTCATCAAGGAAGATTGAAAATGCTACTTTTGATCTCGTAAAATTACAAATCCAGCACCAAAGAGGAAATAGTACCCGATGAAGCAAATATGGGAAGGCAAAAGCAGTAAACCAAGGGTTAATATTCTAAGTGACTACCCAAGAACAAACTTGAAGGTTTGATTATCACTGTGACTGAAAGAAAGTGAGCTAACCAAGGTGGAATTATGCAGATTCTCTCTTCTCCCAAAAGGAATAGGCAGTCACCTAAGAAACATAAGCAATGGAGGAAGGCTCTGTGACTCTGGTTCTGAAGCAATGTTCAGAGGCTGTTTTAAATAACAAATAACCTGAACATTCAAGGAGAACTGGTAGTTTTAACAATTATGATAATGCAATTGCAACCAAAAGTTGGTTCTCAAGATTGATGACATGAAGACCCTGGGTTCTGAGTGCAAGGGATGGGGGGAGATGATAATCAGATCAATTAATAAAGGGATGGCAGAGGATACATAGACTATCTGACCTATTTTTTTGATTGGGTAAGGGAGGTAAGATGAAAAAAGTTACTGCACAGAATACTTTTCTTGGCTGTATAACTAGGCCTAGGTGAGATCACTGTTGGGTAGAATGGGTCCCAGAAAGGAGCACAGTGTGGAAAAAAGTGAGAAGGCTAATTAAAAACAGAGTGTAAATAGAGAGACTATTAGGTTTGTTGTCAAAAGGCCTGAATTTTATCTCAGTTTTACTATTCATTAGCTATTGAATGAAATAATAACTAGAAAGTGTTTGGCACAATGCTTAACGCATGTGTTCTATAAATGTTAGCAATGATGGTCATAGTGGTGATGATGCTGATGCTGATGATAATAGTGAAAATGATGATGATGTTGGTGGTGATGATGATGATGATGTCATAATGATGGTGGTGGTGAAGATGCAAAGGTTTTCATGTCGTCACAGTTTTGCCCATGGCCAACTCGGGTCCTTTACTAAATCTGACTAAAGTCAGAAAGCACTAGCAACTAGAGTGCAGTAAGACCAATATGAAATGTGCACTTATTATTCAGATTCTTTGGATTTACAGATGGAAGGAACATCAAAGCTTCCCATGTCCTCTCATTTTCAAGAGGAGGAAAAAGAGATGCCAAGAAATGGAGTAATCTGTCCAAGAACTCAGAAACTCCAGAAAAGTTGACAAGCAGAGTCCTCTAACTCCTAAAATACTACATTTTCCAATGCAATTCCCTAATACAGTCAGACAAATAATAGGAATATATTGATCACATACTATATGTATGCCAAATGCTTGTATTCAGCTTGGGGGATACAAAGGACAGTAAAAAACAGTCCCTGTCCTTAAGGAACTTTGAAGATTATAAGCCAGTATATTATTGGTTAAACAATTTTATTTATTTTATCATATTGCTATATTATCATTTATTGTATTAATAAATTAATATTAAAAGTAGTATTCTATTAATATAACTAAAATAATAATGCTATATTACTCTATTGTAGTTATATTAATATTTTATTATTTGTTAAATAAAGTGTATTAAACCCTAACTTTAAAGTCATTAAAAAGTTAGCCCCAAGATGCTAGGCTCATGTGAGACTCCTCACAACAATCAAGACCACTGATCTCTAAATTTTGTCTATTTCTTCATAACTACTCAAGGACAGAGAATTTTTCACTTGAACTACTATATTTTCTAAATAATTTGGTTTAGAGCTTAGATATTTTCTGAGTTTCTGTCATTGCTTCATTCTGTGATTTAGGTGTTTACTAGTTAATACTGTGGGAATAAGATAATTTTGAGTTATCAGGATGAAAGAAGAGTATCAATTTATACAAAAATACAAAGCTCTATGTATATTGTGTGTGTGAGAGAGAGAGATAGAGAGAGAGAGAGAGAGAGAGAGAGAGAAACCAGCAACAAAATTTGTTTCCATCCTTTGAGGAAGTTGGATGGAATTTTATTGCACCATTAAAAAATGATGAAGACAACATTCAGAGAAATGTGGGAAAAGCAGCAGGAACTTATTCAGAATGAAACTCAAACCATTTACAAGATGATCACAATAACAGGAAGAATTCTAGTTTTTAAAAGCCTCAGATTGCCAACCAAAGTAGTCACCAATTATGACTGTACATAGTAGATGGGAAAAGTTCAAAATAAATAAAATTATAAAATATTAAAAGTGTACATGATCCTCTCACAGGACCACATAATTTTAGAGTGGAAAGATAAGGAAAAGGACCAAGCTTGTATTAAGTGTTTACCATGTGCCAGGATCTGTAATAATTGCTTTACAAATACTATTTCATTTGATGCCTACCAAAACCCTGGCAGGTAAGGTGCTGTTATTATTTCCACTTTAAGACTGAGGAAACATAGACAGATAGAAGTTAAGATATATGCTTGTAGTCATACAAATAAAAAATGCCTGAATCCAGATATAAATTCAGTTCTTCCTGATTCCAGGCTCTTTTCACCTTGCTGTCTACACTAACCTGTACTTGGAGAAAAGTCCCATTACAATCTGACAATCATCCATTTTCTTCTTGAAGATGCACAATGAAGGCTATCCATTGCCCCCAAAGAGAGCTCATTTTGCTTTAGATTAATTCTAATTACTAGAAAGTTTCTTCTTGTCCCCAACCCTAAATTTTTCTCCTTGAAGTTTCCTTCCTTCTGTTGTGCTCTCCGGGGCTAAATGATACAAGTGCAATCCCTCTTCCGTTTGTTAGACTTTCTTTCTTCCCTTTGTTCTCTGATCTTTTCTTCTTGAGGCAATGCCTCTTCCATCTGATAGACTTTCTTTTTTCCCCTTTGTTCTCTGAGTCTTTTCTTCTTGAGGCTAAAATGTCCATTGCTTACCTGATCCTTCTAATACATGGGCTCAAGATTTATGCTTGCCCTTCCCTGGATACTCTCTTCTTTATCAGTGCCTTTCTTGAACTGTAGCATTTTGAACTTTTTGCAACATTCTATATGTAATATGATCAGAACAGAGGAAAGCAGGACATGATTATTATCTCCATATACTTGGAAGCTATGACTATCATAATGGGGGACAAGGGAAGAAGGGGGAAAGTGAACATACCTGTGATGTACTGGGCACTGTGATAAGCATGTTACAAATATGATCTGATTTGATCCTCACAACAACCCAATAAGGTAAATACTATTATGATCTGTACTTCACAGCTGGGGAAATTGAGACAGGTAGTAGTTAAAGGTAGGCCAAACTTGGTGGTGATTGCTTTTGGTGTTTGGTTTTTTTACTACTACATCACACTATCAATATAAATTAGGTTTTCTGATCATTAAAATTCTCAATTTTTTCAAACAAATTTCTATATAACCCCACTGGTATTTGTGAGTTTGATTTTTGAATATCCCTTCTCTGTCACTGCCATCATCCTGGTGCATATTCTCAACTACTCACACATTGATTCCATATTGTAATAGTCTTTTAGTTGGTCTTTCTCCCAAATGTTCTCCCTATTTGTCCATCCTCCATTCAGCTGCTAAATTAATCTTCCTAAAACTGAGGTCTGACTATGATATTCTTTAACTTAATAAACTCTGTTGTTTTCTGTCCTTCAGTCATGTTCCCTTCTGAATGACTCAGTGGACCAGCTCTTACCAGGTCCTTCCATCCCTTATTATGTCCCAAAGTTTGTCAAAACTCATGTTTATTGTTTCCATAATACTCTCAATCCATCTCATCCTCCACTTGTCCTTTTGCCTTCAATTTTTCTCAACATCAGGGTCTTCAATCAATCAACTCTAGTGACTCCATACTGCCTCCAGAATCAAATACAAAATGCTCTGTTTGACTTTTAAAGCATTTCATAACCTGTCTCCCTCATACTTTTCCAGTCTTCTTACTCCATTCTACAATTTATATTATCAAAGTAACACTGACTTTGCTCTTGCCAATACACAAAAAACTCCATCTTCCAACTCAGTTTTCACTGGCTGGCCCTATATTTGGAATGCTCTTCCTGCTTCTCTCAACATCCTGATTTCTGACATCCCTTAACTCTCAACTAATAAACAAAACAACAACATTGACTAATATTTATAGCATGTGCTATATTCCAGGCACTCTGCTAAGATCTTTATAGCTATTATTTCATTTGATCTAAAATCCTACCTTCTTCAAAAAGCTTTTCCTTGTCCCCTTTAATGCCTTCTATCTGTGATTATCTCCAATTTGTCCTGTCTATATATATTTTGTACATAGTCATTTTCATGTCATCTCCTCCATCAGACGATGAGTTGTTTGAGATCAGAGAATGTCTTTTGCCTTTCTTTGTATCTCCAGCCTTTAGCACTGGATACAAAACATTGCAAGTGCTTGGTAAATATTTGTCTCCTTGACTTAAGTGTTAGGTTTTACATTAATCATATAAAATTTAATTTTCTTAGATTCTGCTGAGTATTCTACCTTTTCCAAATCCTTATTCTATCATCCAGTGTATTAGCTATTTCTCCTAACTTTGGGTCATCTAAAAATTTGATGAAGATGTCATGTGTACTCTTCTCCAAGTCACTGATAGAAGTATACCAAGACCATGAGCTGCACTTGTGACTGAGAGGAGAGAAAAGTTACATATAGAAATTATTGTCTAACAAGGGGACAAAAATGCATAAAAATAAACTTTAATAAAAAATATACAATCATTAGATTTATGAGGTACAAACATAATATTGAAGGATATGTGAGTTTGAAACTGTCATTACTGAAAAGGGCATCATGGGAGAGGTGATGCTAGAATGGGATTTCATTGTGTAGCTAGGAATTCAAAAGGCAAAGATGAGAAAGAGAGGATGTTCCCAG
This sequence comes from Antechinus flavipes, assembly GCF_016432865.1. NCBI lineage: Eukaryota > Metazoa > Chordata > Mammalia > Dasyuromorphia > Dasyuridae > Antechinus > Antechinus flavipes. The sequence goes on from NC_067400.1 coordinate 26,928,000, forward strand.
TGTGGTACATAGCCTATGCAAGGACGTGGAGGTAGGGAAGCAAAGCAAATGTTCATTACATAGAGATTCAGTTGGAGTGTAGAGAAGGGAAAGGGGAAAGGAAGGGAAGGGAATGGAAGAGAAGGGAATTGGACAGAGAAAGGGAAGGGAAGTGGGAAGGGAAATGGGAAGGAAAGGGAAGAGAAGTGGGAAGGGAAGGGAAATTGAAAGGAAAGGGATGGAAAGGGAAAGCTGGAAGGGAAGGGAAGGGAAAGGGAAGGAAAGAAACAGAATTCACAGATATAAAAAGTCTGGTTTTGATCAGACTGTGTGCAGTGTGCATAAAATTTTTAAATAGCTAATTAGCAGCACTGGCAAAGAAGCTCTTTACAAATATTCCAGAAAGTCTTGACTGTAAGCCTTTTCACTGATCATAGCAGTAGGTTCAGTTCTAATCATTCTGTGATTCCTTATGGCTTAGTCTTTTCTTTTCTGTCTGGAATAGAACAACCTGTTCTGTACTTGTATGTGCATGTACTCTGGGCAGCTTTTTTAATGTTCTCACTGGAGAGATCCCTTCAACTAGAGCCAAAACCAGACTTAATAGTCCCTGGAGTAGCCACCAGAATGGAGTCATGAATCTTTAACTGTGAGAATTAGGAGCCGACTACTGAGAGCCCAAGAGCCCCAGGATGAACCTGGACAAACCAAAATAGCCAAGTAGACAAGGAGGTGGGCAGCTGGCCAGCCCCTGTGATCTCAGCAGTGGTACCTGTCTGGTGAGCCATGGGGCTAAAGCTGTAATTTTTTTCACATGAAGAAATGAAAAAGAGCTTCTATGGAAAACTCAGTCATACTCTCTTTTTCCCCTTTCCCCCCTCCTTGACTGCACGACTCCAAATACAGACCCATAGATGAGTGTTGACATCCAGTCACTTGTTGTGCTCAACCGACTGCCCTTTTTGAGGCCTGCAATCTATGATTACTTGCTACCTAGCAATAATCGCCTATTTTCCAGGTGTGCTGCATAAATGTTTCCTGATGCTGTTGCCTCCCTGCTGTGGCTTGGATATTATCTTCTTTTTTACCCTTGGCCTATCACTATAATGAGAATTTCATGTCCATTACCATAGTTCTTTCCACTAAGCTGCCCTCAGACAATTCTAAATCCATAAAAGGACAGTGAATAATCAGCATTGTCTTATTATTATCCACGAAGACAGGTTGCCATTGCTTTCCTTGCAAAGAACTAATATAATTAGCCTAATCAGATTTTACAATAATTAGTCTTTCTGATGTATTTAATTGGTGAACTTGGGATAATGTCTTAATCCATCTTGAAAAAAATACAATGTGGAATAATCGCTTATATATGTGTCTTAGAGGAGTCCCCATCTTCCTATAAGTCAGATTCCCAAGGCATTTCATGTCCCATCTATCTATTCATTTGGATACTTCCCAGCTTCTCCTTGCCTTTCCACTTTTAGCAGTAAAGCATGGAAGAAGAGAACAGTATCACAGAACTGGAAACACTGTATTTTATATATTTGGACAATCCAAGGTTACACTGATAGACTTTTCTATCAACACCCTCCTTTCCTAGTACTTTGAAAATTTTAAAGACATATAAATATCTGTTATTATTTCTATAGTCATCCCATGGTACTTGGACACTGTATTTTTCCTGCTATATTCCCCTTCACTACAATTCACTCCAGAGCTCTATAATCAAGACCTTTTATTTCCCCCCATCAAAACCTGTTAGTTCTGTATTCCATTCGCTCACTTTTGCTTTGTGCCAGGGATAACTTGATAAACTCATTTTAGCTAAGGTATTAAGATTTGTTAGCTGTTTATTGATTATTAATGTCTCTGATAGATAACATTTGCATTTTAATCTCTGTCTTTAAAGCTCTAACCCCCAAGAATGAATAATGGGGAAATTTTACTCAGCTCCATAGGGGAAGATATATATGGAGCCGGGAGACCTTTCTAAGAGACTTTCAAGACTTGTTTGATAAGTTTCTGTGGCCCTGTGAATAAAATTATAAATGAAGGTGATGACTTACAAAAAATGAAATGGATGCATTCTCAGACATAGTCTTTGTAGTTGTCTATTTTTTTTTTGTGATAGTTTCTGTTGTTCAGTCATGTCCCACTCTTGGTGACCCCATTTGGGGTTTCTTGGCAAAGAAGGTCATTTCCTTTTCCAGCTCATTTTACAGAAGAGGAAACTGAGGCAAACAAAGTTATCCAGGGTCACACAGCTAAGACATGTCTGAAGCCAAATTTGAACTCAGAACTTTGTGATTTCAGAGTGCTCTATCTTCTGCACCATCTATGGGACTCCTATGGAATGTCCTACGGGACATCATATAGTTTGTCAAAATTAAGTTGTCCCACTCTGTCCATATGTAGGAACACATTTTATTAGTGGTTTTCATAATATGCATCATATATTTGCCACTTCCCATAAACTCCTTGAGGGCAAAGACTTACTTTGTTTTGTAATTCTATCCCCAGTACCTATCACAGTGCCCAGAAGATTGAAGACACTTAATAAAGGCTTCCAGAGTATTGGACTGATTGCATCATTCATTCCGGAAAACTTCAAAAATAGCACTGCCAACAATTAGATGCTGAAGTACTGTCTCGCTGAAGTAAAGCAGATAAGCAGCTTGTCACTCCAAAGCTCACGTTGAGAACGAAGGCAAGAGCGTGCCTTGAAAAATAAAACAGACGTGATTGCAACAGGCTAGGGAACTCCTGGAAATGAACTTCCTCAACTGATAAAGACCAGCACCTTTTCTGCAATCTAATATTTCATAGACTTACTTGGAATTATAAAAAATTGAGACTTCCCCAAAGTCACACAGCCAGTGATCATCAGAGGGTAGGGCTAGAATTCTGCTCTGCCTTACTCTGAAGTCACATCAAACTTCTATTCTAAGTTATTTGAGAAATTATTTGACTTTAAGGTACAGAATTTTAGATCTAGCATTGAAGCTAGATGGCATAGGTGACAAAATAGAGTGCCAAGAAAACCTGAGTTGGAATCTTTCATCAGAGACTTCCTAGTGAGTAACACTGCAGAAGTCACAACCTCTCTGTTCAAAAATGAAGATAATAACATCTCCCACTTTTGCTTACTTATTTATATGGCTGACCTATAAGGAGGGCTTAATAAATGCTTGATACTCTACAGAGTTGTTTAAGGGCCCAAATGAGTAAACATGCAAAGCACTTTGCAACCTTTAAAGCATCATACTTAGAGGACTTGAGATTTGGGATGAAGTTAGCTTCCTCTCAAAATAAATACCAGTTTGTGCCTTAGCTTTATATGGTATAATAAATAATGTCAAGAAGGACTAGGTCCGTGACTTACCTCTGACATTTACAACTGTGAGACCCTGTGCAGGTCCTTTAATTTCTCCTAGTATCCATTCAGTTATTGTAAAATAGAGATAAAACTTCAAGGAACTGTCATAGGGATCCAATAAAACAACACAGGGTGTGTATTTAAGCCTTAATAGATTAGAATGGCCCTAAAGCTTTTGGGACAACGCTTAATAAAAGCACTCTGTAATTCTTGAAAATTCTATGTAAATGTCAGCTATTATTATTATTCTGCATTATAATATAATTTAATAATATAAGTACATCATCATCATTATCAATGTTTAGGATAAACCTTCAGTTTTATCTTGATAGAACACTCTCCATGTGGTCATTCCCTCCAGTAATGAAAAATAGCATCACACCACTAACTTACCCATATTCGTTTGTTACCTGGAGCACTGAGAGGCTAAGTTACTTATCTAAAGTCATGCAGCCAGATTGTGTGAAAAGAAAAACTTACATCTAAGTCTTTCTGATTACAAAGTCAGCCTTCCATTTGGCCCAGAGCTGCTTCATCTAGAGTTCTTAATCTGGTGTCTGTGAACTGTGTTGATTTGCTTTAATTTTGATAACTGTATTTCAAAACAATTGTTTTTCATAATTGTATTTCATAATAATTTCATAGTATCATGAATATTATCATAATATTATGCATGTATAATACTATATATTGTGTATTATTATGGATTGTTATTATGGATTGTTTCAAAATATTATGTATTATGTATTTCTAAATTATCAATTTCCTTTACAATCCCATGTATTTTATTTTATTCATTTAAACACATGCTTCTGAGAAGGTAGTCTATAGGCTTCACCATGTTGCCCAAGGGATCTGTGATGTCCAGAAGATTAAGAATCCATGCTTGAGTCAAGCTTCCATCTAATCTAATAATTTAAATTTATACTCACTTTACATACATTCATTCACTTGATCCTCCCAAATAGCCCTATGTCAGAGAGGTGTGATGAAAATATCATCTCCCTTACAGAAGGGAAAACTAATGCTCAGAGAGATTAGTTAACTCACTCGGGGTCACATAACAAGGAATTGAAGAAAGCACTTAAGTATTGCTGTTATGTGGTGGACACAATGATTCTGCTTTCTTCACTAACATTCAGAAATATGAAGACCTAGTCTTCAATTCACCATTAAGTCAACTCTGGCCCATTTGCTTAGCTTTCAAGTAGAATGTTAAAAAAAATAAGTTCATCTCTGGGGGAAGCCTGTTTTTCAAGATTTAGACATGGCTGGTTATGCTTTCCTTCTTGTTCATCTCCGTTTCATGCTTTAAATCTAATAGTTCCTTTAATTTCCAAGGAGACTCTGACACATGTGTTGTTAATAATTGCCTGCAGAAGAGGCATGTCAGACTCAAGCTGTCTTGTCTCTAAAAAGTCTGCCTATGATTTCCACCATCGAGTTTGTCAACTACATGACTTCCTGCTTATTTCTCCTTCCTCTTGGTGAGGTGGGGTTTTCTTTACAGTTGAATGGTTTCTTCTGTTTACAAATTAGGAATCGCTTATAACTGCTTCAGAAGACTTGCTATGGCTGCAGATTTCTCCAACTATGGGAAGCACAGCTTCCCCCTGTTAATGGGACTTATTCCACAGAATAAAGTTCTCCTACCCTCAAAGGTTTTTGTCATGTACTGAGGTTGTATCATTAGAACAATGGCAAGGCATCTTGAAAAGTTAGGGAAAAAATTTCCATTTTCTTCTGTCTTGTATAACCAAAAATGACATCTTTTCTATGGCATCATATGGTTTCATTCCCAAAGACGTGGGTTTTTTTTTCACAGCTGATGACTTTCAGAACTTAAAATATGGATATTTTATTATGTTGATGGATTTATGATTTCATTGGTATGGAAACTCATGCCACAAATGTGGATTCCTGATGTCTTGATACCTTCTCATTCTATTCAATTCATGTCCATGTTCTCCCATGAATTCTCCAAAGAGGATCTTCCAACTTGCTAAAGGTCTTCTCATATTTTTTTTAAATACTTCAGAAATGCCAATATGTCCCTTGAGTTATTTCTCACTCTTAACTAATTCCTTTCCTTACTTAAGGCTGTGGAAGGGAAATGGTTCTTGACTGGAGCAGAGATAAATTTATACATAAGCAGATTAATTTGAGGGCAACATGGGATAATAGACAGAACATTGAACTTAAAGTCAGAACATTAGGACTCCTATCTCGTCACTTTTTTTTTTTTACTTTTTGCATGATCATTCAAAGATCCTTTAATCTCTCTGTCTCAGTGTCTTCTTCTGTAAAATGGGTATATATCAATAGCAACGGCTTCAAAAGACTGTTGAGTGAATCAAGAGAGATCATGCATTTAAATCAAATTTTAAAGCATTAGTTGTCAGCTATTAGTATTATGATTTACATTTTAGAATCTCATTTTCTCTTCTATGAAATAGAAATAATAATCCTTATACTACCTACCTAAAAGATTCTCATAAAGAAAGGATTTTTTTTCAAAAGTTAATGTGTTAAACAAATGCTTGGTGATATCAATATCATTTTTTTTAACAAGACCCATGATTTTGTCCATGTAGGGAACTTTCAGCAAATAGCTTCCTTTATTGAAACTGAATACTATCTTTTGAAAGGTTAAGGGACTTATCAAAGTGTCACAGAGTCAGTGGTTATCAGATTCAAAACTTGAACCTGGATCTTTTGATTCCAAGGTCAGTTTTCTATCAATCAAAACATGATATTGTTATTTTTATAAATTTTTTAAAGAAATGTTGCCACATTTACAGTATGACAAAAGAGGAGGACACAACTATTAAAAGAAAAAAAGATACCCAAGAGAAAAGTGTTACAATTGGTGATCATGTAATATACCGCACAAGAGACTAAATGGCATAATAGAAAGAACTGGTAGTAATCAGAGTTAATTTTATTTCTGTCATGCTTATTATCTGTGTCATCTTAGATAGTTCTCTTCACCTCTCTAGATCTCATCTGTGAAAGGATCAGGTTAAACTGGATGAGATCTGGGGCTTTTTCTAACCCTAAATCTATAATTCAATAATCGTGACAAAAGTGATTATTGCAGTGGGTTATCATGACAGATTGTCTTTAAAATGATTGCAGATCTCAAACTAGAAGGAATCTCAGAAGTCATCCAATACTACCTCTCCCCTTTATATATAAAGACATCCCCTCAAAGGCTTCTATCATGGGCTGAAGTTGGACAGGGACTTGCAAAGGTCCCAAACAAAGGAAAAAGCTGATATTTGAATCCAGGTCTTCTAACTAAATCCTCTGCCATTCTACCATATTTTCCACTGCTTTCCTAAAGTCGTGGCAGACCGGAGGCATTGAGAAAAGTTTTGGTTACAAGGTTTTGCAAAGGTGAATGTTAAAAATGATCTTTGCATAAATTTGGAAAAATAAAAAGTTATTAAAATAAAAAAGAAGAAAAAATGATGAACAGGGAGATTTCAGAAAAGCATGGAAAGATATGATCTGATACTGAATGGAGTGACCAGAACCAGGAGGACATTGTACATGCATGGTAACAGAATGATTATGTCATGATCAACTGTGATAGACTTAGCTTTTCTCAGCAATATAGTCATCTAAGACAACTCCAATAGACTTGGGATAGAAAATGTCATCTGCATCAAGAGAGAGAACTATGGAGACTGAATGCAGATGGAAGGCATATTAATTTCACCCTATTTTTCTTGTTTTTTCTTTCTCATGGTTTTTCCCTTTTATTCACAATATGACTGGTATGGAAATATGTTTTTTAAAAAGAAAAGGTTCAATTACACTTTGTTTCAAAAGGCAAATCCTACAGTGGTATTTAAAGGGACACCTTTTTGTTAGGTTCCCATGGTTCTCTGAAATTAAATTAACTGAGAATCATAAAAAAAATCTTGTTTTCTCGACAATGCACTCTAAGAGCTTGCTTGAATCATTTTCCATGACAAAACACTATATACGATCCTCAAAGGATAACACTATGTTCAGGGCATGGTAAAGACAAGTTTTCATCAAAAATTATTAGAGAACAAAAGCTGTTGAATGGTCTTAAAGGGTTCTAAAAAGTCTGGAGTTCATGCCTGATGACAATCAGTTGAAGGAACTGGGAATGCTCATTGTTACATGATAAACATATTCTGGGCATGTGAGTGATACAGCTGCAGATACTTACTAGCTATGTAAACAAGGAAAGTCATGAAACCCTGTTAGCCTCAGTTTCCTTATCTGTAAAAATGAGCTGGTGAATGAAATGACAAACTACTGTCTTTGCCAAGAAAATCCCAAATGGGGTCATGGAGAGTGAAACATAATTAAAACAACTGAACAACAACAAAAGACATACTAGATTTTGTTCTGTTTGGCTCCAAAGGGGAGAATGAATAAAATCAGATGGATATTGCAATGAGGCAAATTTATGTTCTCTAGGAGGAAAAAGACTTGATAACAAGCAAGGTTGAAGAGGAATAAGCTGCCAAGAGATAAAATAGGTTCTCCTTCACTAGGAAGTCTCTTAGCAAAGGCTGAAAAATCACTTATCAAGTTTATGGCAGAAAGCATTATTTCCCCAAATACAGATTGGACTAGATGGTTTCTGGGTTCCCTCTAATTCTAAAATTCTGTGATTCTGAGAAATAACTAACCTCTTAAGGAACATGTATCCTGATGAGGATGAGGCGGGTGAAGAATGTCCAACACAGGATTCTAATTAAATAGACTTCTTGTATATAATGAGCTCCTCTTAATATTTCCATTGACAGATGATACTGATAATGGTAGATGATAAACAGTATTTCCTGCCCTAGTGTTCAGGGTGGGGAGCTTTTGTTTGAAAAGTTGCAGGGATGATGAGTAGAACCATAAACATGACCTTTCCAGGACCAAGGACAGAGCTGATTTGATTATGGTTCCAGGACTAGAAGAGAATGGAGTCCATGATTAGTGACATGGCAACCAAGAAATCTGAGGACTGGAATGAAGCATGATTGGAGACTGGGCCTATAGGTAGTTCTTATGACTGAAAAAAATGCAAAAATGTAATTGCCAAGATAGTCTCAATAGATTAATCGACCCACAAGCATTTATTAAACACCTACTGTATCCCGATATCCATTCCAGAAACTGAGGATATAAAACAGTCCCTTTCATTGAGGTATTTCTCTTGCACTGATTCCTGAAGTGAAAGTAAAAGAGAATACATGAAAAGTACATTGGACGGAACCCCTGTGAAGACTTTACAGAACCATTTAAACTAAAGTGGCCTAGGAAAAGAATATTTCTAATTTCTACCCCTGAAGAGAGCTCAGACTAGTGGGATGATGATATGCCAAATAAAAAATAGTCAGGAAAAACTGGATTCAGATCCACCTCACATACTTAGTGGCTATTTGATCTTAAATTCTCCTGCCCTCAGTTCCTCATGAGGACAAGGAGAGTGGGAATCAATGGCATACTTGGTCCCTTTCAACACTAAATCTATAATGAGAGCTCTATTCCTGGAGTCATACTCATGATTTAAAAAGTTTAAATAGACATGATATAATTCTTTTCAACTTTTCAACAATTCATTTCTTTTCAATGCCTTCCTATTATGCCTTTGTCTCCTCCATCCTAAAAACAATCCTCACTTCATCCATCCATCCTTGCTAAGTGTCTGCTTGTACATTGTCTTTCCCATTAGATTGTGAACTTTTTGAGGATAGGGACTGGATTGTTTTTTGGTTTTTTGTTTTGTTTTGTTTGCTTCTTTTTATATCCCCAATACTTAACAGTGTTTGGAAGATACCATTTAATAAATGTTTATTGATTAATTGATGTGACCAAGTCTTGAGTTGCATCTAATCTTGTTTCTAAGACAATCTAACATTTTAATTTGACCAGAACATTAGATCTAACCACACCAGTCCTAGACAGACTAAAAAGCAGTCTCAAGTACACTGGATCTTGGCAAGGGCAGGGTGGGGTGGGGAAACAGGGTTGATGGGGAAGATCTCTTGCAGATACATTACTCAGCACTGACTTCAGCAGGCTAATCAGCTCAGTTGCAGAAACAACAAGATTTTACTGAATGGAAGAAATTCTCCCAAGAAAATCTGCTCCACATGGTTATACTTATAGATCTGTCAAAATTTTAACTTCTGATTACACAATTTTTCTTATCATTCATTTGATGTAAAATTAGTCAGTTTGCAGCAATTTCCTACTGGAGTAGAATGTGAGGATGGAGATGACTATAAGTTGTGTCACTGATTCAGAAGTCAAGAACATCCAGATTTCCCTATGTTAATTACTGATAATTTCTTTACACAGTCACCTAAATATTAGAAGAGCTGCTCTTTCCAAATCTGTTGCCAAGTTCAAGCCAGATCGAGCAAAACAAACAAACAATAAGAATTTTTTTAAAAAAATGATCTCATTTTAGTAAACAAGCTTTGGGTTAGTTTCTACTGCTGAGGGAAGCTTAGCTTGACTGAAATGCATGGCTTTTACAAATCTCAGAACATTTGAAGGACAACAGGCAAGTGGGGTGCTCCCTTCTGGAAACAAAATATGAGAACTATTTTTGTTTTTAATCTGAATGAATGGGTTAGGAAAGTCGCAACAATGGAAAAATGATGATTTTCTTTCATATACAATCTAGACATTTTCTCAGGCATGTAATTACTATTTTATATATAAATGTGTGTCTATATCAAGGAAAAAAATTCATAAATTCAAAATATGCTTTCAAATATATTGCAACTAAATCTATAATTGATAATTGTATTGGATCCATAATCATAATAACTACCATATATATATCATGCTTTTATGTTTGAAAAGTACTTTATAGACACAATTTCATTGAGGCTCAAAACTTCAGAGGTATATACTATATGTCTTATGAACTTTCTACAGATGAAGAAACTGAAAAAAATAATAATAAAAGGTCTATGATTTGCCCAAAGTCATACAGCTAAGTCTGACAGAATTCAAAAGTCAAATTTCAACTTAGGCTTTTTCTTTTTCTTTTGGTTTCTTCACCATACCACCTTTCACCTCTGTGGTTACCCTGCATTTATTCTACGTGTTCCAGGTATATACATGCTGTCTTCCTGTTAGAATCTCTGCTCCTTGAAGGCAGAAATAGTGACTTTACCTTTCTTTGAATCATTGGCACTTAATATAATGCAAGGAACAAATCAGAGCAAGCTCTTACTAAATGCTTAATGAATGCCAAACCAATACTCACAAAGGTTAGCCCTGTACCATTGCTGTCTCTGTTCATACACATGCTATTTAAACATTTTATCTTTATCCCAATTCATCCAACCCTATATCCCACCATCACTGTTCTAAAATGGAATGAGTTCCAATTAAGATCAAAAAGTGGTCTTTGTTGAAGTCCCAAGCCAGTATTTTCAGATTCAAAACTACAACTTCCTAATTCACGTGATGTGCCATTGTGATTAGTCCTCATACCAAAGCTTACATCGTACTCCTCCCAATATCCTTTGCAATCCAGTGGCACCGACCTGTCTGCTGTTCCTCATACAATCTCCCAACATCATCTCCCAACAATGAGCATTTTCACTGGCCTGGTACTCTCCATCCTCACCTTTAGTTCCTTGCTTTCCTAGCTTCCTTCAATCTCAACTAAAGTTCTACCCTCTTCAAGAGACCTTTCCCAGTCTCTTAAATCTTAATACCTTCCCTTTAAGACCACCCTCAAGTCACCCTGTTTATATCTTAAGTGCACACAGACATTTGCATGCCATCTTCCCCAGTTAGACTATGAGCCTTAGACAAAGCTAGTTGTGTGACCTTAGGCAAGTCAGTTAATCCTGCTTGCCTCAGTTTCCCCATCTGAAAAATGGGGGTGATAATAATAACACCTTCCTCCCGGAATTATGATGATGATCTAAATGAAATAATAATTGGAAAGAACTCAGCGCAGGGTCCTGTATATAGTGGACATTATATAAAGGTTAACTCTTATTATTTAGCTTCACAATAACAGAATGAAGGATTCTTAATAAACGAATTAATAAGTGCTTATTGATTGATTGACTTCCTTAATGTGAGTATTGCCTCTAAAATTACTGACTGAAACTCATCAATGTGTATTTCTCCTGTGACCATAGCCTCCTCTCAATTCTCTGTGAAGCTCTATCCACTGGATAGCAATCTAACCTTGTTCTTGTTTTCTTGACATTGCAAAGAAACCAATGAGACATTCATGGGTTGTTGATCAATTCTTTCCTCTGACTATTCCTTCTTTGGTCCCATATGTCATTGATATCATACTTCAAATTGAACAAAATTTCATTTGCTGCCTTAAACCATCATGTACTATATCCTTGCCCCAACCACTATGAGCCTCTCTATTGTCCTTTGGGTGACCTTCAACTTGATATCTTTAGAGACTGTGGTATATTCCTTGACTGGTAGCCACCTCATCACCAGAAGAGTATCGTTATTAGAAAGATGGGCCCTTGCCAATATAAACAAAAAAAATGTGCTTTTTATTTTACTGTCAAGTTTTCTTTTCTGATGTTAAGTGGTTTTTCACTAAAGTAAAATTGTGGGACAAGATCTCCAAAGGGATATGTAATTGTTCTCTCCTTTGTGCTGTTGAGAATAACATTCTGTGCATGACCTTTTTCATGGGATGACGGGTGAGCCAATGAGTAGTTGTATACCCATCGGCAACACTCCACTTGTTGCAGCCCAAGTTTCCATAACTACAAAAAGCAGCTAGAGCTAACTGCATCCTAGAATTGTGGTTTAGATCACAGGGAGAAATGCAATGAAAGTGTTTTTGAAAAACTCCAAGAGCTATATAAATGGCAACACTGAAACCCAAGACTTCCCTTTTGGGGAAGTTTGTCTTCCTTCTGACCCACCCTCTTTTCTCTCCCACACATAGCTGAACATCAGTTCCAGAGAACAAGACACAATCTTCTCAAATAGGGAGCCAGGGGCTCAAAATTCATACACAACAATCCTGGTTTTAAACAAAGTTAGAGCTATTTAGATTTAGGTGTTAAAAATAGATTCTTTCTCCCCCCTTATCTTATGCAATCCAACTACCTACTTTGAAATAGAATTAGTTTTCTTTCTACTACATTTCCTTTCGCTCTCTTTTTTACCTTAACATAATGTCAGAGATTTGAAAGAAAAAAAATGAGAAACTAAATTATTCCTTTTTTAAGGGGACCATCCCAAACTATTTAACTTAATGGCTGTTTATGTCAGTTAAATCACACTAGACCTAATTTTAAAATTCCCTTCCCAGTGTCTGTACACACAAAGCCTGTCAGCATACTCTCATTTTAATTTTCTAGTAAATATGGTGTTTGGGAGAGATGTGGGAATAATGTTACCGAAGATTGACATTTCTATTATCCCATAACCAGGCACTACAAGAAATGCAGGAAACCAAGCCTCCCCAGATTGAGCTCAGTCTCCCTTTTCCACCTGAGTTGTGGGCACAGTCAGCTTGCTGGGGATAAGCAGAAGCATTGCCAAGTCCCAATTTCAAGGCCAAAATCAGTAGCAGATGGCCAATGTTGGTCTCGCTCTTTTTGAGGGAAAGAATACATACACCTATAAGTAAATATAAAATGTGTAAATTAAAAGAAAGTAGATTAAAATTCATTGGAAAGGGGAAATACTAAGGAAGGGTCTCCTCCTTATCTAATCTTAGCTACCAAATTTTCTTCCAGACAGTGCTGGAATTGGAGTCAGAGGGCACGGATTAAAATTCCAAGTCTATTCCTTACTCGCTGTGAGATTTAGAGTCAGTTACTTAGCCTTTCTTATCCTTGTTTTTCTCATTTTTCGATGCGAGGTCATATTTGAACTCATGAAGATGAGTGCTCCTGGTTCCAAGTCCAGTGCTCTATCCATTGCAGTTCCTAGCTACCCTCAGACCTCACCATATTAGTGTCAAATTTGACAGTCACCTGGTTAACAATGCTCCTCATATAAGAATTTCCAAGCTTAAGACATCCTTCCGCCTCAGCCTCCTTTGTAGTTGAGACTCTGTTTGAGATTCCAGGTGTGTACTATGTCTAGCCAAAAGCCTCCTCCACCTCTCCTCCCTTTTTTAGTTTTATTTTTTGAGGTTACACATGTTTCTTTTTTTTTTTAACATATTTCTATATGAATCATGTTGGAAGAGAAAAATCAAGATAAAAGGAAAAAAATATATCTTCTCCTTTTTTAATGTCAAATCTTCTACCAATACAGGAGTCAGGAAGACCTGAGTTGAAATCCAGCCTCAAACATTTACTAGTTGTGTGACCTTGGGCAAGTCACTTAAGCCTGTTTGCCTCAGTTTCTCCATCTGTAAAATGAGCTGGAGAAAAAAAATGGGAAAACCATTCCAGGTTCTTTGTCAAAAAAGCTTCATAGGGGATCACAAAAAGATGGACACAACTGAAATATCTGAATAACAATATTCTATATCAAGGACTATGACATTAAGAAATACACCAATTAAAATGAATCAACAGAAATGGACAGCTATATGATGGATATAAGCAGGCTGCAATATGTCACTGGGGGATTCCAAAGAACAGGAGTAAATGAGGTTGTCAAGGAAATATGTGCTATGTGAGAAGATGGAATAAGGCAAAGGCTTGAGAGGATAAGTAGTAGACTGTCATAGTGCTCCATTGATACCCTTGGGTATATTACCTGGGAGAGACACCCATATATAGGATAGATTCTATGTACAATATTTCGGAGGAAATGACCAAGAATATAGGTATAAGGGAAGGGTGTTGCCTTCAGAGTCCCAAGACTTGAGTTCAAATATCAGCTCTATTATACTCATTAAGCAACTTTAGGCAAGCTTTATTTCTGCATCTGTAATAATCATTTGGGACCAGATGACTTCTATATTTCCACCCAGCTCCAAATCCATGAGCCATCTTAAAAGTCCCCTCTCGTTAACAGTTGAAGATTCTATGTCCCCTAGAGGTCTTTAATAACTCCTTTCAGAAAATGGGTGGTCTTTCCGTTCCCTGTGGTTACACATGGTAGTACATTTTGAAAAAGAAGAAGAAAAGAAAAAGAAAAAGAAAAGATGCCTTTCCTAGCCTCTCCTTTCCATCTCTCATTTTTGCTTTTATTCACACTTCTCTGATTGATTTCAGGGGACTTTTTTTTTCTCATTCTGGTCAGATCCTTTTGGTCAGGAGCCGGGGCATGGGTGTGGAGGCGGGGAGGACGGAATCAAGCCACCAATTAGACGAGATTCTTAAAAGGACAAGTAACTTGAGAACGAAGCTGACATTTCTGTAGCACTTGCCTGCAGATGTATCCTATTTACAGCTTTATTTTACCTTCTAATGACAGAACCTGGAATAATCGCCCCCTTTGACAGATATTTATTTGTAAAATGTGATTCATTCGGTCAGACACTTCGAGAATGGCTTTCATGCCAAGTGTTTAGGGGAGAAAAAAAACTTCAAGAAAATTGGGCTGGCTTGGCCCGGCCTTTCAAAAGATGCAAATGTATGTTCACGTAAATTCCCCGTTCTGAACACATTCGCTTTCGGCTCCTTTTATTAAAGAAATACTTCAGTTGACACAGAGTGCTAGTGAACAGGCTGTGGGGACTCTTGGACTTTAATCAACCACAATCACGGGCAGGGTTCAGAACTAATTTCCTCACCATGAATCACCTGCAGACAATGGCTCACGTGTTCTCGGAGACTGCCAAGCACAACAAGCCATCATCTACCCAGGGAGGCTTTGGAGGATCGGCCCATGGAAAGCCATTGGCCTGACTTAGCCAAAATAAGGGCAGGAGAGAAGAATGTCAAATGAGCTTGGAATGGGCTGACAAACAAGTCTAATGACCTTCAGTCTTGACAAAGACAAGAGGAGAGGGCTCGAGTCGGGGGAGTGGGAATTCAGCAAGTGAATTTTCTCACTGAAAGTAGTTGTGAAGAACTATTTTCTGTTCCTAAGTATAATAGGAGGAAAAAGCAAAGATGAGGAGTAGGGAAGAGGCCATTACATTCTTCTTTTTTTTTTTTTTTTAGGCTGAGGACTTGAGTTCAAATCCTAGCACAGAGACATTCACTAAACCTCGGTTTCCTAATCTGTAATGTAAAAGGATTGGACTAGATGATGTCCAAATTCCACCCTAGATATAGATTTTACAAAAGCTAAGGGAAATCTTTCTTTGTTGAGAATCCTTATCTGGGAAAGGATTTAGCTTTCTTGCTTAAGACCACACTGATGTTGAATGTTTTCTTTGTCTTTGTCTGGACAGTGGATGCCTTAATTTACTCACTGATTCACATGCATGTGACATAATGGAAAGAAGTAGTCAATTCTCTGGAGAGTTCAGGTCAAATTATATATATAGCCTGCATTTTCCAGAGATTTGGGGGACACGTAGTTATCAAGAGTTTTATGATAGGCAGTTGGTGTTCAGTCGGGCCCAACTCTTCATAACCCATTTGGGGTTTTCTTGGCAAAGATACTATGGCATTCATTTTACAGATGGGGAAATTGAGGTGAGCAGGATTAAATATCTTGTTCAGGATCACACAGCTAGAAAGGTCAGATTTGCACTCAGGAAGAGGAGATGAGTTTTTCTAACTTTAGGCCTGACAATCTATTCCACTTAGCTGCCCAGAGTCAAAAAGACATAAGTCTTGCCTCAGTCACTTCCTAGCTGTTTGATCTCCAGGGAAGTGCTTAATTTCTCTCAGTCTCAGTTTCCTCATATGTGAAATGGGAACCAAAATAACAATATCTCCCAGGATTGGGGTGGGATCAAATAAGATTAGTTATCCCTTTAAAGGGATAACTAATGACTAAAAAAACTTTAGTTTTTTTTTGTAAGTTGACATATGACTTATAATTTTCTCCATTAGAAATAATAGAGAACAAGCCATCTTCTATCTTTCATATCAACTCCTCATTACCCCTTCCTCTTCAACACCTGAAAAGTTCCCTTCTTTCTTCTACCTCTTGGAATCATGAACTCCCTTTGGAGATCAGCTCAAATATACCTGCCCACACAAATCTTCTCCTGAACCACCCCCACCCCAGTCATTAGTATTCTCCCCAACCTCTGAAGTTACTTTGCCATTATTTTGCATATACTTTCTATTTATTTATCCAACAGTATACTGTAAACTCTTTGAGTGTCCGGAAGGTGCTGCTTTTCTCTTTTATCTCTAGCTTAGCAGGTGTTTAGTAAATTTAACTTGTTTAATTACATTATCTTTTTTTTTTCTCAGAAGTCTCAGGCTATTATAAAATCAGCAGAGAGAAGTGACATGATTTTTTTGTGGGAAGCTTTCCCTATGTTATCTGGATATTAGAAAAAATTCTAATTTTCCACAAATAGAATAGGCAAGTTTGAGGGGTGGAAGGTCTTCCAACAAAGGCTGGGTGGTCCCTTATTGGGTTAACTGTAGAGGTGATTTATGTTGTGTATGAGTTGTAGTGAATGGTGTCTGGGTTCCCTTTCAAACTCTGAAATTCTGTGATTCTTGAGTCTGTGCTATATAGTGAGACATTTTGACATATTTAAATATTAAATGTCAATGTTAAATTTGCAGGATAATAACTCCTCCTTATATAACAGTTTTCAGAGTATTTTTTTTTTCCACAACTCCATGAGGTAAGTATTTCCTGGGTTATTACCCCCATTTTATCTATTGAGACTCAGAGGGATTATTTGATCCAAATCTCTTAACTGGAGCCAAGCCTTGAACCCACAGACGATTGGAGGCCCAATATGTTTTCTGCTATATAATACATCAGAGCCAGGGAATATGAAAAGAAAAAAAATCGTGCCTACAATCACAGGAAAGGTAGGGATTGGAGGAAGCAGATATGAAGGTGAGGTGAAATTACCAAAAAAAAATGAATGCTAAAATCTTAAATCAACAAGGACAGCTTTACAAGACATACATTGTTGGTGGAGTGTGAACTGCTCCAACCATTCTGGAGAGCAATTTGGAACTTTTCCCAAAGGGCTACCAAACAGCGCATCATGCCCTTTGATCAGTGTTTCTATTGGGCTTATATCACAAAGAGATCTTAAAGGACGGGAAAGGACCCACAAGTACAAAAAGATTGGTAGCTTTTTGTGGTGGCAAAGAATTAGGAAATGAGTGAGTGCCCATCAGTTGCAGAATGGCTGAATAAGTTATGGTATATGAATGTTATGGAATATTATTGCTCTATAAGAAATGATCAGCTGGATGATTTCAGAGAGGCTTGGAGAGACTTACATGAACTGATCCTAAGTGAAGTGAATAGAACCAGGAGAACATTGTACATGGCAATAAGAAGATTAAATGATGATCAAGTCTAATGCAATTTTTTTCAACAATGAGTGATCAAGTCAATTCCAATAGACTTGGGATGGAAAGTGCCATCTGTCTCCAGAACTATGGACACTTAATGTGGATTACAACACAGTATTTTCACTTTTTGTTGATGTTTGCTAGCTTGCATTTTGTTTTCTTTCTCATTTTTTATTTTTTTGATCTGATTTTTCTTGTGCAATATGATAAATGTGGAAATATGTGCAGAAGAATTGCACATGTTTCACATATATTGGATTACTTGCCATCTAGGGGAGGGAGTAGGGAGAAGGAAGGGGAAAATATTTGGAACACACCAGTTTTGCAAGGATGAAGGTCAAAAACTATATTTGCACATATTTTGAAAATAAAAAGCTATTATTAAAAAAAATTGTGTATAGCCCAACCTACTTCAACCTTCATCTTTTTTAACTGAGACTATTGCAAGAGCCTCTACATTGATCTCACCATCTCCAGTTGCTCCTACTCAATATAACCTCCATACAATTGCCAAAGTTAAGTCTCTAAAACACTTGTCATTCCCCTGCTCAATAAACTCTAGGCCTCCTTATTTCCTTTAGGATAAAAAATAATAATAATTCATCTGCTTTGTATTTAAACCCCTTCTCTACCTGGCTCCAACCTGCTTTTGTAGTCATGTTATATATAATTTCCTTTCACATATTCCACAATCCTATCAAGCTGAGGATCCATCTTCCATCTCCATGCCCACATGTCCAGAATGTGCTATCCTCTCTCACAAGCCTTAGAATCTCTAGTTTCCTTCATAACTCAGTTCCAACAACACTTTCTGCATGAAGCCTTTCCTTATTCTACTACCTCTGCTATCACTACTCCTGAGCCCTGTCTAAAAAAAAAAGAAATTCCTTGATTTATTTTGCATATTTATATTTGTTTATAAATATGAATTATAAGATGCAAACTGATTGAGTACAAGGACAACTTCAGTTTTGACTCAGTCTCCTAACCTCAGTTCCTTGCTCAAGTGTTTAATTGATAAATGACAATATTAAGAAGCATATATGGTAACTGGAGATCTTTAGTGAAAAGATATCAGTAACCCAAATAAATCATTTCAGATTAAGTCTCCACTGATATTGCCTTTAATATCAAATATAGACTCATCATTTTGGCATTTAAAGCCTTTTGAAAATAGGACTCCAACCTACTTCTATGGTCTTATTACCCATACTCCCATTCATTCACTCTATGGTCCAACTAAAGTAGCTTTCCTGCTCTTTTTCATACATCATGATTGATCTCCTGATTCTGGGCAAAAAGACAGACTGCTTTGTATCTAGAATGTCCTCCCTCCAACCCTGTGCCTTTTGAATTCCTAGATTCCTTTACAATTTAGTTCAGTCCCATCTCCTGCATAAGGCATTTCCTATCCTTAATCACTGGTACTATAAGTGTGCATGCACATAAACACACACACACACACACACACACACACACACACACTCAAAAGAAAGTAGAGACAAACAGAGTGAAAGATAGAGAGACAGACAGACAGAGACAGAGATGGGGGGAGGGAAAGGGAGAGAGCGAGAGAGGGAGAAAAATTACCTTGTGTATATTTATTTTATATTGATTCATATTAATTAACATAGTCCGTTGAAATGTTTTAATAATTTTTGGAGGTTTTTTTAACTTATGTTCCTAATTTTAGGAGAATAATAATATCTATCATATTAAAGATATAGTATATATAACTATAACTATATATGTGTGTATAATGAGAGGAGGAGGAAAAGAAAGAGAGAGAGAGGGAGGAAGAGAGACTTATAGTATTTTTTAGAGCATTAGTACTTAATATTTTTCAAGCACTATACTAGGTACTAGGGATACAAAGGCAAGAAGGAAAAAAAAAGAAAGACATACCCTACTTTCAAGAAGTTATGGTCTAATTAAGAGAAATAAAAATGTAAAGGACAGTTGGAGGAAAATGGCCAGATTGTTGGCTCTGTGGACAGCTCTAAGCTGGAAGTCAGAATCAAGGAAAAATTTGGCCTCTGAAAAGGAATTGTTCATGGACAGAAGAGGTTGCTCCAAGGATAGAGGAGAGATACACACTGAAGATAATTATGATTCCAGAGAAGCAGTCATTCAAGGAAGAAAGCAACTTCAAATAGTAGAACGTCTGGTAACAGAAAAGAAAGCCAGCTGTGAACTGAGGAGAATTAGTACTGGGAACCGACAGTTATGTTTGGAGTAGAAACAAACCAAGGGAGACCAGGTAAGCAAACGACTTAAAAGAAAAACTTTACTTAGAATGGAGTTTTTGAGGACTCTACATGGAAATAAAGATAAAGGATAGGGGGATTTTGAACTATCTGCACAGTATTGCACTGGCCATATCATGTACCTTAATACCATTATATTCTAAGTTCATGTTTATATTTCCCATGGAGGGTGTGCATATTTGTGGGAGTGTATCTCCAAGTTTTGTGGAGATATTTTGTAAGTACTATTTTTATACCATCTCAATAAATACTTTTGTTTGGAGCTAATTGTGTTTCCTGGCTTACTGTAAGAAAAAGTACACTGGTAGGGGCTCATGAGGAATAGTAGGTGAAATATCCACTTACAAGTTAACTTACACCCAAAGTAATCACCCTCTTGGAGATTCAGTCTGAAAACCCCAAAGTGGGATTTGGGGAGGAACCCAGAAAGGGTTTTTTTACAAATATAAAGCCAGGAGATCAAGAAAGGCCTTACATGTCCTTGGATCCTGATTTATGTGTGTACATAGTTCATGAAATTTCACCTTATTACGCCCATAAGAACTCCAAGTTTTGCTTCTAGTCTTTGGAAACATCAGTTTCCATAGGAGGAAAATTTAGTAGACTCTGCCAGGGGAGGCTGAGGATAATCTAGAATCATATGATTACAAACAGGATGATTCCCTTTGAGACTGGACATTTGAATAGTCATCAGTATTTTCCTCTTAATATTTTCTACCCTCATGTTGATAAATCTAATTAGGTTTTAGGCTCAAACTCAGAGAGCTGTTCAGTCACAGCCATCTTTTCTGCCTGGGAATTTTCACGTAGAAAATGTTGGTGAATTTTGTGAATTAGTTTGTGAGTTTTCACTTAGAAAAAAATCGAGATGCATTTGCATTAGTGTTCTATGTGCCTTTGAAAAGAAAAAGTAGTGTTTCAAAGACAAAGTGCCCAACTTGGTTTATGAAAGAACCAGAATTCTTAGAGTATACAATGAAATAACTCACAAATTCTCTGACAAGCTTTAGGGCCACTTGGAACCTCATGGAACTTTCAATTTCTCTTTACAACCTACCAACTCCTAAGTACCACTACTACTCCTTTTCTCTTTCCTGATCCCTAATTCTACTTCTACTACCTCCTTTGTCCCTTGGATTTGGAGGCAAGAGAACTAGATTTGAATTCCATGTTGAACATCTGCTGCCTTTAGGATCATTATCGAGTTGCTTCATCACTTATTTTGTTTCATTTTCCTTATATATAATGAGAGGCTTGGCAAAGATGGTCTCTCAGGTCCATTCCACCTCTGACAAGCTGTGATTGCCCTCCCTCTGGATCCCCTGGAAAATAGAGCTCAGAGTTCTTCTCCCAACTGAGGTTGCTAAATAGTGCAGTGAAGAGAGCACTGGACTGGAGTCAGGAAGACCTCAATTCCAATCTACCCCAAATACTTTCTAGTTGTATGGCATGGGGTGAGTCACTTAATCCCTGCCTACCTCAGTTTCTTTATCTGTAAAATAGGAAAGATGGCACTTACCCTCTTAGGTGGTAATGAGGATCAATGAAATAATACTTTTAAAGAGCATTTAGCCCAATACAAAGTTGGTACTCAGTAAATTTTTGCTTCCTCCCTTCCTTTAGAAACAGGCAGGTTTTCTTTATTTTTTTATTTTTTTTTTTAGGTTTTCTAAAAGTATTCATTTCTGTTCATTACTTGGGAAAATAGAAAGAGAGAGAGAACAATACTTTTGTTGAAGTTATACAATTATGAGAATCCTGAGAAAGTCCAAAAGCAGCAGTCAATCTCGGTTTTCATTGGCTTAAGACAGGACAATGGAGTTTGACACCAAGAATGCTAACATTCAGGGGAGGCTGAGGATGGCTACCCTGAGGGAAATGTTTTTCAAGACCCTTGTCATTAAGGTTTTTTGAAGGGTTGATTCAGATCTAACATTCCTGTATGGAAGCTCTTTACACTCATGTAGATTTTAACTCAGCTGCAATTTGTAGAATTAAATAGTTTCTCTGGGGATACTTGCCAGGAGTCACATAAGGATTTGTCAGAGACAGGATTGAATCCAGGTATTCCTGATTCTGAAGAGGCTGGAAACACTCCAGGAGTCACCAATAATTGGCTTCATATTAAGGCAAGATTGAGCCTAGGACCTCTGATGTCATCTTTCTATCCACCCTCGAGAGGACAGAAATCTTTGGACCGGGTTGAAATTGTCCCAGAAATTATTAGACATCATCTAGCTATTTTTTAAAAAATTTTATATAAGGAAACTAAGAGAAAAAGTAATTTATCCAACCTCATAGGCATGTAAGGGGTAGGGCAGGATTTGCTCTCAGGGCTCCACATTCCAGCTCACTTCACCAAGTTGCCCCTCCCCTAGAGTCTGACCCAAGACAAGTCTATTTGGATCTCTCCAGAGTTGTTCTGATCAGTACAAACAAGCTGGGAATTTCATTATAGTTCCTAAGGCACAGCCAGAGTCTTTTCTTCTAAGATCTTTTGCTGACTTCACAACATGAACGGCAACTTGATTTTGATTTTTGCCAAATAATTGCCTAAGGCTGCCCTCATTTCACTGTGACATCAACCATCTGTGACTAGTCTCTGCTCAAATCTTTTTTCCCAGCAAACCATCTTTTCTATAGATATAGTCATAGCAATCATGATCAAGTGGATTTCAGTTTAATTAGAATTTATAAATATGCTTCCCCCATTAGAATGTAAGCTACTTGAAGGCAAGGACCATAGATATAGATATATAGCTATAGATAGAGATTTGCCTTTTTTGTATCCCTGGGCTAAGAACTTGCTTTATACCTAATAGTGCTAAGTGTATACTTGTCAGGTGATAGACACCATGTGGTTGAAAGTGGTGTTCCAATTCACCATAGCCACCTAAGATGGGTCCAAAGTTGGGGAGCCCCTTATCTCTAACTCCTCCCCACAGAAAGAGTAGAATGGTCACAGAAATAGAACAGCTGGATTTTTCAGTCACATCTGACTTTGCTCATGTTGTACAGATAGAGCCTTTTCATAAAAAAAAAATGGAACTGTTTTAAATTATAGTGACTAGACTTAGGCAGACGCCACTCACATTCCCAAGACTTGAGTGAGGAAACAAGCTGGGAATTGCATTATTCTTCCTCCAGGTTAGCCAGAATCATTTCAACTCTGGCCTTATGCTGGCTGCACAAAACGAATGCTGATTGGATTTTTTTTTTTAATAAGAAGAAATCGACAAGTTTTGTGCAGTAGACTTTTCATTTTTCTTGTTTTTCTTCTTTTTGCCCCAGATACAAACAATAAAAAGGGAATAGACATTAAAATAAAAGGCATTCTGCCATACCATATTTTGGTGGTTGGTGTTCAGATGTGAAGGACTGAATTATTGCTACATCAGGCAGAGCTGAAGGTTCTTGCTTTTTTCCTACTATTACAGTACCTGGAAAGGGGGAGGAGGAGCATCTGGACAGTACATTTGAGTGGCCACAAGAGAGCAGTAGGAAATTAAATCTGGGAAGATGACTCATATTCACCCTTAAACATATCATGCTACTGGAGAAAATAGAAAGGCAGATCTGCTTGGTTTAAAAACAACAACAACAAACAATAACCTGATCATAGATTTCACGGTTTTTCCCTTAAATTTTTTTCAAATAGTCAGTAAAGAAAAATAGTGTAATTTGAGTGAATTAGATGGCAAACTAATACCCAACCCTAATTAAAAATATAATGAAGAGATCAAGATAAAATCCCAACCATGCGAAATGTATGAGATTATCTGGCAGGTCGGCACCTGCTGTAGAGATGGGTGTCTATTCATTTACAAAACTTCAGAAAAAGATTTAACAACCTCACTTTTTAAGACAGGGTAATATTTCCAAAACTTAAACCTTTGGAATCTTGGCTTTTTATCTACCTCTGACACGAATGTCTCATGCTGCAGTTACTGAGATCAGAGGAACATCTATTTAAAGCAAAAGAGACCTTAAAATAATGGATAATAGGGATCATAGAAAGCATATACTACTAGTAATTAACATATATTTAAAACAAGAGACCTTAGAATAATGGATAATAGTAATCACAGAAAGTATCTACTAATAATTAATAGCTAGCTGCACTACTAATTTTATTACTAATTACTTTATTATATCATATTATAATTACTTGTATTGGTGGTAATAATGGTTGTAGTAATAAATTAATAGCTGATAATGTTGGCACTTTAAGGTTTATGTAGTACTTTATATGTTCTCTCATTTGATGCTCATAACAATTTTGGGAGGTGGATACTGTTCTTATCTCCATTTTATAGATGAGGCACTGTGACCAAGAAGTAAAATGTCTTGCCCCAAATCACAAAGCTAAGAAGTACTAATGGCAGATTTGATCACATATTTTCCTTACTCCAAGTCCCAATACTTTATCCAATGTGCCATCCACATCTAGATGCCTCTAGAATTCATGTAGTCCAGAACCTGGTTTTACAGATGAGGAAACTGAGAACCATGAGTCATAAGAATCTAAATATAGCTATATAGAAGAAACATCAAAGGCCATCTAATCCAATTTTTTTTTAATTTTTCAGATAAGGAAACAGAGGCCCAGAGATATAATAAATATTGCCAATCTACTAACCACCATAATTTCTCCTTTGTAGGAGTACTCAGTTTTCAGGGATTCTCAGTCTCTAATGCTGAGGGCTTACCACCACTACCACATTATCTTCATCCTCATTCTTGAGCCTCACTGAAGAATTGGATCTCCAGGAATATTCAAAGACTTTACCACTTCCATTCCATTTACCACTTCAACCTAATTTTACCTAGTAAGATGGTAGCACATGAGTCAGCTCAATCACAGGGCCAATTTATATGGTTCTCGAAATCTGTTTTGACAATTTATGGTGTATTTGGCTTACAACTTTATTTTGGAAGGATAGCGATTCATAGAAAGTTTTCTTTAGTGTTTCACCAAGGTGTGGAGGTGACCTGGATTCATGAAGGCCATGTTAGGGAAGGCTAAGTTCCTCAAGCTCCTACCAAGCTAGAAAGATTTCATTTACAGAGATGACTGGGAACTTGGGATATGTCTTTCAAGGACCAATCCTACTGAGTCTAGAGAGGTCTATCACATTATAAAATAGACTGTTATAGAATGGTGAATATTTGGGAGTGGGGAATAAACACAGTATCTCCCCATAACCATCAGCTAATTCATAAAGGGAATGCAATACATAGCAATGAAATGTCTACAACTAAACAAAATTCAGAGATCTCTAAATTACTGAAGTATGAGAGGGAACCATATAGTCAAATCTAACCAGAAAGCATCTGGGTGAACTCTATGGTGCAGATCCCAGGATCATCGATTTAGAGTTGAGTGGAACCTTATAGATCAGTTCATCTAAAGCCCCCATTTGACAGAGGAACCTAGCACAGTTGGGTGATTTGGCCAACGTCACACAGGCTCTGAAATAAGCATAGAGATAGGACTTATATTCAGGCACCAATTTTAAATTTAGTGCTATTTCCAATGTACTGAGTTATTTCCTTAAGTAATGGAGATTTTTATTTTTTAATATAAGTATATTTGTAATAACAATAATGATAGCCAGCACCTATACAATTGAAGCAATGGTGGTTCTTTATGCTCTTCAAGGTTTGAATTACGAGAGACATTGGGTATCGGGTTACTCATAGGTATTAAGAGCCCTGTCCAGGGCTTGAAATGCATTTTTCCCACTATGGCCTTTTGTTAGGAACTTGGTATCCACTTCTCCCTTTATCAACAAGCCCTTCTGGACCTACAGAACAAGAGACGCCCGAGGCACTTTCAAAGAGGCACTAGACAAGGCAGCAACATGTACAAAATGTATAATTCTTAAATGACCATTTAGAAGAAGGCAAGATTCTGATGGGTTGGGGCAAGTGCCATGAATAGAATGCCAAGTTCTTCCCTCTGATTTGCCACCAGCATCCTGTACAAACACGGACCACTCCTCAAAATTTCCTGGTATGACTTTTTTCTTTTAATTTATGAAAGGAGGCTAAAAAGTTCTTATCCCTCTGGAAATGCAGTTGGAGTCATTCATTTGAAAATGGATTTTATGTCTTCCAGGAGAAAATAATTGCCATAAAATATGTTAAAATGCAATATCAAAAGAAGACTAGCAGTAAACCTCTCTATTGTAGTCATAGCATCTGGAAAGGTACTATTTAAAAGGACATTGGAAGTACAGTTACAAACAAAGTTACAAAATTGGTACCCTGGGATCTCAGCAAAGCAGGAAACTAGGGTTGTGGAACAGTGCCTGGTATATAATAAGGGCTATATAATTGTCAGCTCTTTATTATTATCATTATTACATTAGTTTATTGTTATTTGTTACTATTATCATGGTTAGCTTATTATTATTGTTATTATTTTAATGTATGATTTCAAGGAACTCATTAGATAAATATGTATATTCCCTAACTTCCTCTTCATTAGTTCTTACATGAAATTAACTAGGTTAAGAAGTGGCTGTCCCTTCTCTTCCATAGTCACTCATTCAACAAACATTTATTAAGTATTTAGTTTAGCCAGACACTGTGTTAAAAAGCACTGAAGACTCACAGTTCCTAAGAAGACATGGATTTTCAAAGTTGATAAGATTCTTGCATTCTTTTCTTTTTCATTTTCTGTATCTGAGCTTTATAGAATGACAAAAATTATATATATGTATTCTTTAAAGACTTAAATAGGAGCAAAACTCAAATGGGAGCCAAACATGACTTCAAGGTAGAAATTCATAGCACAAGTAATCAGGTAATCAAAGGGTGGGCTGGTGGATGATGGGGCTCTTTTGGTGTAAAGTATGTAAAGAATTTTAAATAATTTAAAGCTTATATAAATATCAATAATTAATATTAATGTTATTGCTTTTAAGGGCAGTTAGGAGAGTGCCATAGTGCACAAAGTACTTGACTTGGAATCGGGAAGAGTCATCTTCCTGAGTTTAAATCCAGCTTCAGACACTTTCTAGGCAAGTCACTTCACTCTATTTGCCTCAGTTTTTTCATATGTAAAAAGAAATGGAGAAGGAAATGGCAAAGTTGTTCCAGTATCTTTGCCAAGAAAACTCCAAAGGGGACCGCAAAGGGTCAGACATGACTGAAAAAACTACTGAACAACAACAAATTACTGTTGTTACTTCACTTTTCTCACATTTGTAATAGATATAACTTATATATAAGAATATCCTCAGGGAGCACCAGTTATGTAACACAATAACAAAATTGTTGAGCTTATACTAGAAAGAGAAGCACCTTTTAGAATGTTTGGAAGTCAATTTACCAAAGTAATCAAAACCTGTACAATTAAAATTGTAAATGCTTCTTAAAGAAATAAATTCTAGCTTTAATAATTAGGGGATAGCCAGAGTTTATGGTTGCACTGAATTATTATAAAAAAGTTAATTTACTTCCAAGTTAATTTACTGATTCACTGCTATACATGTCCAATTATAAAGTAGTATTTTATGATGCTAGAAAAATAATAATAATTAAATTATTTTGGAAACACAACTAGATTCTAGTACATCAAAGAAAATAACCCAAAAAAATAGAAATGAAGTAAGAATAGCATTTCCAAACCTTAAATTATACTATAAAACAATAATCATCAAAACTATTTGATACTGGTTAAAAAAATAGAAAAGTATCAATGGGGAAAAACTTGATAAAGAGAAATCAGGAAAACTTGAAAGCAATTATCCAATGCTTAATAAACCCCAAAAGATAATTGCTTAAGAAAGAATTTATTACCTTACAAGAATTTCTGGGAAAACTGGCAGAAATTAAATCTTGACCAATACTTTATACTACATAGCATAATGGATACATGATTTTAATATTAGATCATAACATTAAAAAATAAAAAATATATGATAGAACCAGATCATATACCTTTCACACCCATAGCTAAAGGATACATTTTCAACCAAATGCTGTATAGAGGTATTACAAAAGATTAAAGATAGATCATATTAAATGTATGGATTTGAAAAGTTTTTGAATGAATAAAATCAATCCAAAGAAGATCAATAAAGCATTCATTAAGCATATACTGTGTAAGTCCTGAAGCAGGAAGAGAAAAGTTAACTGAGGGAAAAAATGTTAACTGTATGCGATAAAGGTCTAACTAAAAGCTATCCTTCAATAGATAACTGATCAAACAAGTCTTAAAAATTATAAATTCTCAATAATTATGTGAAAATGATCAAAAATAGCTAATAAGAAAAATAAAAATCAAAAGCTATAAAAATCAAAACAACTTTAAAGTTTTAGCTTGCACACAGGAAAAATGGAAAATATGACAAAATAAGTTAACAGTTAATATTTGAGGGATTGTGTATGATAGACACATTAAGCATTGTTGGTGGAAAAATGAATTGGGTCCAATCATTCAGCAAACTAAGAAATTATATGAACACAATGATCAAAATGAATGTTGATAGTTTTTGTCTTAGGGGTGCCATAGATATACCCACGTAAGATCAATTTAAGAAAGGAAAATTCTCCAAAACAGCAAAATAGTCAGAGAAACACTATTTTCAGTAGCAAAGAATTGAAAAACAAGTAGATGTTAGTTGGTTGGAGGAATAGCCAAATAAATCATACTTTATGAATATAAGGAAATATGATATAAGAAGTGACGAACAAAGTCAAGTAAGTAGAACCAAGAAAATAATAAACATACTATAATGAAATTGAAGAAACAAAAATAAAACAATTGAAACAAAAAATTATAATGTCCAAGCTTAGTCTCAAGGAAGATATGTGAGATGTCCTCTTAACTCTTTGAAGAGATGAAGAGAATATAAATGCAACACTAAAGAATTCAAACTTTTCTCATAGGTTAACTAGTTTTACTAAAATGAGATTTTCTTTCATTTTAAAATCCATTGTTATTGAAGATTGTTCTCTAGGCCAGGAGTATATTTTGGAAGATGTAAGTGAAGTATAAGCAAAAGATAATAAAATTTTAATTTTAAAAATGGCCCTGGGACAAGTCAGTATCCCAATATTATTGTTTTATATTAACTATTCTGTGTACTGTTATTCATGGGAATAAAAGTTTCATTTTTATAACTTAAGGTTCATCTACTCAAAACTCACTGAAAGCATCTTTGGGACATTTCCAGTGGTAGATAGGGCAATGGAGATTTGATGTTTCTTTCTAGTCCTACATGGTTTTGATTGCTTTCACTAGTTATTTGTGTTTTAAAACTATTCATTTTATATAGTTGGGAGTCATAGTTATGAGTCTTTTTTATCAATATCTTGGTAGAATGAGTGCTCTTTCCCAAGTCATTTTTATCAGTGAACCTTCTATCAGCCATATATGATGACTCAGGGGTCTTCAGTGGGGAGATGACAAAGATTACCTAACTGATTTTTAAGTCTAAATTCAGTAGATTCTGTCAATACCATCACAGCAGGGGACAACTCCATGCTGTAGTTTATGTCCTCCTCACTTTGAAATAATCACCTGAACACATTCCTCAAAAGATATGCAATCACCTAGAACCCAGAAAGTGCAAAGTAGACATAACCACATATTTAAGGCTCATGTTTAACTTGATACAAGAGGATTTCAGACAGATGCCGCTCTACACCCTGATCTCTAGAGATGGATCAAAACAATTCTTGTTCTTGAAGCCAAGAGGAGGCAAATCTTTTTATGTATCTGCTAAATTGCACCTTGGAAGCCATTTAGGGAATTTCTTTCTCCTCTCCCTTTGTAATCTTCTGATCATCAGCTCTACTAACTCATGGCCCAGGGAAAGGGCTCTTTGTGATCTTCCATAGAAAGCCCTTTGGAAGACTTACACAAACTGGTCGTCATGGAAGATTATCTAAATGAAATGGAAATCAAAATGAATATTGTTAGTCTGAGGCAGATTTTGATTGAGAAAGGGGAGAAGGAAGGCCATTCCAGGAAAATGAGATATTCAACCTCTATGATCACCATGTATTCTAAAAGCTGACTTCTATGACTCAGAAGGGAATTGAAAGATTATAACTTCTCCTTCCTTGATTCCATTCTATTAAACAATTGTTCATTAAGGCCTCATTATCTGGTAGGCACTGTGCTAAAACAAAGTAGTTCCTGAAAAACAAAAAGTGAAACTACTAGGTCATAGTCATACAGGGACATAAAATCCAATATAAATCTTAACAACTACAAAGTAATTGTTCCATTCCCACACACTCTTCCCTCAGTGGATGACTAAAAGGGAGGGTATTGAGCTAGAAGTCATATCCATATTTCACGTCCCTAGTATAGTCAGAAGTCTCCTGCTATTGACATAAGCTGATCAAAGGACCTGCAGAAAAGGAGGATGAATCCTTTCCCCATCTCTCAGGGTATCTCACCAGTGCCCTCTTGTGCTCAAAAATGGGGATCTTGCTGATAAAAAAGATAAATAGTTTCACTCCAAAATATTAATGTCTGGCAAGTTGAGGTTCCTATCAATTTATAGTCACCCAAAGGTGACTAGGGGAACCAACAAGAGATTATCTCAATAAGTGAGACAGAAAAACTTCAAAAACTTCAGAAAAATTAAATAAATTAATGAAGGAATCATCCACCATTAGTGATTAAGTGGAATTAGAGATGCTGTGATACATCCATAATCTTTGAGAAATAATGGAAATCAGCCATGCTCTCCACAAATAAGTAGGAGTAAATGAATCTGGGTTCTAATACAGACTTGACTGCCAACTTGGTGACTTATGACATGTTTTTGTACCTCCTTGTCCTTGCTTTACCTTCTTGACCTATTGCTTTTTTCACTAAAAAAAAGAAAGTGGCTGCAACAGATCATCTTTAAAGTCCCTTCCAACTCTCGTGGACATGCTCTATTGGGACCACTGTCACTGATGAAATACTGAGCCAGGTAAGATGCTAGTCTGGCCCTGGGTAGGACTTTTGAAGCTTTTAAGTCTTTGCTTGATTCAAGGGAGACTTGTAACATGATACTGACCCCAGGATGTAGAAAGAACTTTCCTCAAGCCTTTTCCTGAATTCTCCTCTCTCTCTCTCATAACAGGGCTCATTATCCCTGGCTCAGAATGAAGGAACTCAGGTTCATTCACAAGAGTACACACGATCATATAGGAAGCAAGTGGTAGAAGTGGAGATGAAATTCTAAATGCATAGATATAGATCTGTATCAGCATCAGAGCTCCATACTTCTAAGTGAGTAGCCAGTGTGTCAAAGGTGCACATGGTAAAGACTTGCCAACTGGTCTAATCATGCAAAGAAATATGAAGCTTTAGCATCCATTTGGAGGTTCATATACATGCAGAGCATGGAAATTCGAGGCTGTGCTTTACACAGGTTGAACAGAATATAATTATCATCCTCATCTCCAATGAATAGCTCTATTTAAATTGTTAGATATTGTTAAAAACTTTAAAGTGACTCTTCAAAAATACCAGATTGCCTATGAATCCAAAAGGCTGCATTTCACTTGTTTCAATACTGGCCTCCTGCATTTTTTTTAAAAAAATTGTGTAAATGGGGCAGCTAGGGGGTGGATAGAGCACCAGCCCGGAAGTCAGGAGGATCTGAGTTCAAATCTGGTCTCAGACACTTACCACTTCCCAGCTGTGTGACCTTAGGCAAGTCACTTAACTCCAACTGTCTCAGTAAAAAAAAAAAAAAAAATCATGTAAATTATAAGGTCAAATGGCAAGAAATCTATCATATTCTTCTGTGGGCTTTGGGAAGCTGGACCTGTGGAATGATTAGTACAGAATATGACTAATTAATATTAATTAGTACAGAATATTAATTCTGTACTTGCTCTGAAATTGTGTAACTCTGACTTCAAAATTACATCTCATTAATCTAACATAAAAATTTGCCCTTTAACCTCTGCTTTACAAACAAAAATTAGGATATATGGAACAAAGCTGTAGGAAATGAATCACGTTTGGATAGTTGTCTCAAGATCAAGACATTCTTCCATTCAAGGCAAGCTAAAAATGTCTGGAACAGATCTGCCTACTGGAGTTAATTGGAATATCAGCATGCTCCATTTAACCCCAATTACATCGGATGGTTCAAGTTGCTTGTTGGTACTACAGCAGAACTGACTTCTTTCCTAATTTAAATTCAGTTGAGAGTGAGGAAACTTCAAGGGCAATCGTGGTGCTTACCAAAGGCAGCAAAGCAAGCCAGCGATAGTGTGAAGATTTCATCCCACAAGCATTTATTAAATACCTATTTTCACCCTCATCCCTATCTTACTGCTTGCCCAGGGGAACATCTTCTCTCAGTATATAATGTATACCTAGGAATCCCCTTGAGTTCCTCACTATCTCTCACTACCCAAGATTGAATTATTGCCAGCACCTGGCATATTCAGCTGGGATAGAATTTCACCTTAGCACCATCTTTGATTGATCTCTCCTCTGCCCTACCTCACACATGGACTATTGCTGTTGAGTTTGCCTGCCTCCAATCTTTCTCACATCAATCTATCTCCTTTAAGGCACTAAAGTGATTTTCCTAAACTATAGGTTCAATCATGTCACCCTCCTACTCACTAAATTTCAGTGGCTCCCTATTACCTCTAGGATAAAATACAAATTCCCGTTTGGCATTCACAGTCTTTCCTAACCTAACCCCATCCTAACTTTCAAGTCTTCTTAACACCTCATTCTATCATTTATTCTTTGATCCAATGGCATTGTCCTCTTGGCTCTTCCACAAGCAAGACGTTCCATCCCTTGGTGTTGGGGATTTTCTCTGTTCCCCAAGCCTGGGATGTTCTCTTTCCTCATCTCCACCTACTGGCTCTCTTAGCTTCCTTTAAATCCCAATTAAGACCTCATATTTTACTGAAAATATTTCTTAATTACAATTACAATTAATTACAATGCCTTCCCTCTGTTAATTATTTCCTTATTACCCATCTATTTACCCCATAACTTATTCATACTTGCTGGTTGTCTTCCCCATCATAGTAGGAGCTTTTTAAAGGAAGAGACTATCTTTTGTCTTTTTTATTATAACTCCAGTGTTTAGCACAGTGTCTAGCACATACTGGGTGCTTAATAAATATTTATTGACTGACCAACTACAGTCAACATATTATACCTTGGAGATGGAAATAAAAATAAATCAACCACACCCCCAAACAACTTACATTCTAAAGTCAGGGAAAAAAAACACACAGAAAAATAAATATTGTATTTATATATGTATAGAGAGAATAAATCCAGTATACATACATTCATATACATGTATGTATATGAAGTCTATATTTTAGAAAGACTAATGACATAAAGTTGGGAACCCAGATAGAATCCTATTTCATCCGCTTCCTACCTATATGACATTGAACAAACCACCTCTCATTTCCCTTCTCTAAAGATCCCAGTGTCCTTATCTGGAAAATGGTGAGATGGGGTTTGGACTAGAATCCCAGCTTCTTAAGTTGTGGTTCAGGATTCCATATGGGGTCTCATAACTGAAAGTGGAGGTCACAAAGCTATGATTTGCTAACAGTAAATGTTTGATTTGTATATTTATTTTATATACCTATATACCAAGAGTCATGAAAAAATTTCTCAGGTGAAAAGTGATCATAAGTGGAAAAATTGATGAAGTGCTAAACTAAATGAACTCTAAAGCCCTTTCATCCCTATTCTTTTATTTTCAGTGATGGGTAGTGGTAGATTATTGGGAATGAAGGAAACATGATTAAATATGATCCTTTTTCCAGCACTTTTTGCCTTCTTTAACTCTTTTGATCTGTGATTTCATATGCATAGGGAACTCCTCCTACATGATCTCTCCACCACTTTAGATGAGACACTCATCTATTACTTACAGTCTTGAAGAAGTGCCTCAGTCATGAGAGTGAAAAAAAAAAACTGATGCCCAGAGTGGATAATCAAAATTATATACCTCAAACTTTTACAAGCATTTTTTTTTACTAATAAATTTTGTTTTTTTTTTAAATCAGGTTGCTACATATTCTGTGTGTGTGTGTGTGTGTGTGTGTGTGTGTGTGTGTGTGTGTGTGTAAAGAAAAAAAAAGAAGGAAGAGGAGAAAAAGGAGGAGAATGAGAAGATGGAAAATTAGTCACATTGATGGTGAGCTGATCACTGGAGATCAGAGATAAGGGAAATGCTTGGCAGTAGTTTCTGTTAACCATATCGAAGTCCTTATCAGATGCAGGATATCTAGTTCCAAAAATAGAAAACCAGGTTTTTGAAAATCAAAGGAATATGTGAGTTAGCATTTGTAATTTAAGAAAAACTTCAGTTCCTATGGCTCCTAAATCCTATGACTGATATCCTTGAGCAAGAAGAAACTTATTTATTGAGCATAGAGAATCTGCCCGAACATAGATTCTTCTGCATGAGATTCCAGAAACAAGAGTCAGAATCATTCCATAAGTAGTCAACAAGTAATAATGGACATGATGATGATGATGTTATCTTTGTTATCTTTATTTTTTTTTTGTAAACAAAGGTCACAAAGTGATTTAGATATCGAGCTGAAAGTCCAATCAGTGACCATCAGGTCCAACTCCCTCATGTCACAGATGAAGAAACTGAGACTTGGAGCACTTAAATGACAACCAAAGTCATCCAGACAAGGATCTGCACCCAGACCAGAAGACTATAGACTTAAAGCTGAAAGTCCTGTTCAAAATCATCAGATCCAACCCTTTTATGGAGGAGTAACACAGGATTCCAATAGATTAACTAAGCCAAAGTCACTGGGTTGTCAGTGACTGAACTAGGATATGAACCCCACTTTTTTCTGAATTCAAATCCATCCCCAGATATTCTGTACCACACTACCTCCCCTTTTACCTGCATTGTAGAGAATTGCCCTTCTGCTGCTTTTCTTTTTTTTCTCAAGATCTAAATTTGCTTTAGAAAAAAATACAAATGAAACCCTCAAACTTCACAGCAGCCTTTTGTGTAGACAGTAGGGCTTGACACTACTGGGACATGCTGGCTCCAAGCACTGGAAGACTTTCCTGATTTCTGCTTTCAAATAAGTCTTGTTTTTCTCGCCTCCAAATCAATGAGAGACTGCGAGTGGACTATTAAAAATCAACACAAAATTATGGTCTAAATTGGAGGCACAGAGCTCCCCATTGGCCGATGTGGTCCATTTTATGAAAGCTAATGGCTTTGCTATAGCCAGTGCTTGTTTTGGTTCTGCTTAGCGACTCCATCCAGAAATGGCAAGATGTCATCATTTATAGATTCCACTTGGCTTATACACATTTCAACAGAGGGGCATAACAAACACCGCAGAGTCCTAGATTAAGAACTGGAAAGGATCCCAGAGGCCAACAAGGACAACTTCTTCATTCTAAATAAGAGGAAATTAAAGGAAGCCCCAAGGGATTAAATTACTTGCTCAGGGCCACATAATTAGTAAGTGTCGATAGAACGATTGGATCTTTTGGACACCAATTCCAGCCCTCTATACATGACATCAAGCAGATAATAGAAAGCATTTTGCAAATCTCAAAGTGCTACATAAATGTTAGTTATAGTCATCATCAAGGACAAGCCCTTTCATTTTGCAAAGGAGGAAAAGTGAAGCGATTGAGCTGATTATTGAAGCAGTGAAGGGAGGATCTAGAATTTGCACTCAGGATCTCTCAACCCAAGCCAGGTTCTTTGTGTCAGGCTATTCTGGTTCTCATCCCAATGTTTGTGAACACCTACTTAAGAATCTCAAATTTATCTTCTGACAACAGTAACTGTTCAATTGTTCATGGAGGGAAGCAAAGGTGTTACAACAAATGAGGAGAAGGGGAGAATAAAAAATGCTGATCTATTTTCTTAGTTTGAATAAATATGAAATAATATAAACTTGCCTTATTGAATCTGCACAAATATCAGGGGGAAAACATTCACGGGTTCAGCACTCTCTCTATATAAAAATTCTCTTTGGAAATGAAACACTTAATTTTTAAAGAGAATTCGGAATTCTATTTTAATTAGTTGAAATTTGGTTTTGCTTCTTTTTGTCAACTACAAGTGTTTTGTTTGAAAGCCCTCCTATCACATGACCCAGAGAAAAGCAACAGTCTCCTAATTTCCTTATCAACAAAAAAGAAAGTTTATGTCTCCTCTCAGCCTCCCCCACCCCTGACACGACAGACTCAGTTTCCTCCTTTGTAGAAAACAATGACCATACCTGTAGTAACAAACCTCACAAGTTTGTAATGAGGTTTAAATGAGATCATTTTGCAGTGTGACCTGCACTTTTTGAAGTGCAACAGCAAACATGGTTATTATGGCTAACTTAATGTTAAAATATAAACTTGTCCTGTAGAATGTAAGCTCCTCCAGGGAAAAGGTTTTCTTTTAGTCTTTGAATTACTGTAATTAGCACATTAATTGGCACATCCTAAGTGCTTAATAAATAGCTATTGGATATGTATCATATAACATATATTGCATTATATTATATCATTATATTATCATATCTTTATTATACCATATCATCTCATATTGAAAGGATAAAAGGTTATGTCGATACTATATTATTTAAATACAAAAGCTGAAAAAGCACAATTGAGCATTTCCACACACCCAAGATTTATTTAATCAGGAAAGCAAATGAGTTCAGTACAGATAATTATCACTGTGTATTATAGAATGACCTTGGAGAAGCATCACATAGAAGCTCAGCATTGTCTCATAATCACCTGCTTTTTTTTTTCTTTCTCTTTCTTCTAGCTCTCCACACTTTTCCCCTGCCTCTTCTATAATTCTCCTCTCCCTTTAATTTTCTTTTTTTTTTCTTATGACTAACAAGCTGGCACAATAAACAGGACTTAGAAATAGAAACACCTGAGTTTAATTCTGCCTTAGTTGTGTAAGCCTAGGCAAGTCACTTACACTCAGCATGGCTCAGTTTTCTTATCTGTAAAATGGGAATAATTGGAGACCCTACCTCCTCAGGGTTGTTGTAAAGATCAAATGAGATGATAATCATAAAACACTTAGTGCTTGGAACACAATAAGTGCTATATACATGTTGTTGTTGTTATTATTAGCCTTAGCCCTGCATCCAGGATTGTCAAGATTTGACTGATTTCCCCCCTTTTCGTCCAGATTGTTGGCACACTAGAGTATAAGCCGAATTGTCTACAATATGATCTGGCACAGCTCAAGAGCAGATGCCAAAAATTCATGGTACTGTGATGGAGCTTTATAGTGTCTAGTGGAAAAATCTCCTAAGTGGAATTCTTTCTCCTTCAGAGTTCTCACATTAATAGGGTCGATTTCTTAAAATAAACTCAGGTTTATGGAAGAGCAAACCCACACAATGCCACAGCTCCCTAGGGCCAGGAATCTCAGCTCTCCACCAGCAAAGGCAGATTTTTACAATTTGGGCCATTCCCAATGTCTGATCATGTTAGTCTGTTTCAAAGAGTTTAAAGCTTTCCCTGCTGACACTTCTTGGATTCTCCAATAAATGTTGTTTATAGAAACTGTAAACAAATCTTAACTTTTCATCTGGGTGAATACATAAAACCAGCCTCCAAGAATATGGACTAAAAATAATCACTCTCCAAAGTATTTCAGGAAAATGTAAGCTGAAATCCGGATAGTGTTGCTGATGCTTAGTAGGAAACACATCCCCTTATGTAGCGTCGATAGTCCGGTTTCAAGAAGCACCTTCTGGATCTGTTTTTGAAAATACACATTAACCACTTCAATAATAAAGAGATTAACGGTATGTAATAAAAGTAAATCTCCTTAAATATTTCACTTGGTATATTCCTAAACATGACATTTACTTTATTATAAAATTCACTATTGTTGACCCTGTAATCCAATTCACATTTGATTTTTGAAGTTTAATG
This sequence comes from Antechinus flavipes, assembly GCF_016432865.1. Lineage (NCBI taxonomy): Eukaryota > Metazoa > Chordata > Mammalia > Dasyuromorphia > Dasyuridae > Antechinus > Antechinus flavipes. Next base: position 26,965,899 of record NC_067400.1, read on the forward strand.
ATTTTAGGGGTTTCATGTAACATTTTGGAATCAAGACTTGACAGAAATTTGGACATTTTTCCCTGAAAAAGAATACATTAATCTTTTTTGATGGCAGTGGAAACTATTTTAAGAATGGTGATTCTGTTCCATTTTGGTGTGATGTTAATAACATATTCAAACAGTTTTATGGAGACACGGGTTAACTTTTCCACCTGACATTATCAATTATATGTTTGTATTGCTTATTTGTTCTTTGTATACAATTGCTTGTTCTTTGGACAAAATGTTTTGTTTGCTTTCATCCTGCTGTGTCAGGCCTCGGTTCTCCTTGGTAGCATCAGGATATTTCAGTAATAACTTCAGAGGAATTCAATTGTTGTTTTTAGAATTACTCTCCTCCTTTCACAGGGGAATCACAAATAAGAAAACCAACATTTTTTTTTTCCTCTGGTGATTTTTATAAAAGCCATTCTTCAGATTGGGAGAATCTTTCATTTTCTTTAAATCTCTGTGTGCTGCTTTGAAAAAGAAACACAAAATAAAAACAGAGAGGCCCTTGTACCCCCAAAATATCCATAATAGCACTTTTTGTTGAAAGAAAAAAGGAACTCTTGAACCAATTGTGATATATGAATAGAATGGATTATAGCATCATCAGAAATGATGAATATGATGAATTACATGGAAGGAGGGTAAAATAGAGGAAAATTTTGGAGAACAACATTGGACCTATATTCCTATAAAACAGAAACATTGAGAGACACCTCAAATCACATGAATTGTGTTTTCTTATAAATATACTTCGTCTTAAAGACATTGTGGGAACCACAGACATAAAATGTTGTATACACTCAAATGCTGTCTCTGTCAGTCTATTGTAATTAATTACTTTTCTTTGTGACAATGGACAGCTCAAAGGAGGTACCAACAGAAAATTATTGTAGTCAAAATAAAAAGAAAAATAAAACTTTTTAAAAGGAAGAGAAGTGATAGTTTTTCTACAACTAGTGACTTCTTTAACTTATTGGTCATCTATAATTCACATTATTCCCAAAGCCTTACTTTATATACATATGCATATGTGCATGTATGTTTGTATATGTGTGTGTGTTTGATGTATATATATATATGTATGTATATGTATATGTGTCTACATATTTATACATAGAAAGAGAGACAGAGAGACAGAGAAAATGAATTAGCCCCAATGCTATATAAACTATTTGAAAAAATAGGGAATGAAGGAGTCCTACCAAATTCCTTTTATGACACAGACATGGTACTGATACCTAAACCAGGTAGGTTGAAAACAGAGAAAGAAAATTATAGGCCAATCTCCCTAATAAATAAATATTAGCAAAAAGACGAGAGAGAGAGAGAGAGAGAGAGAGAGAGAGAGAGAGAGAGAGAGAGAGAGAGAGAGAGAAGAGAGAGAGAGAGAATATTATATCCATTAAAATTTGAAGCAGTGGTCCTTGCGTATTTTAAAGGAAACTTTTGCTCCCTGACAAATACCTACTTTTCAAAAGGAAGGAACATAACCAATGCAGGTCACCTCTAATAATGTTTTCACCATATCCACTATAAACAAACACAGAGTTATTGCTCTCTATTACTTTGTCTCTATTCTTCCTTTCTTGGAATGATTGTAATTCATGTGATTGGTCATCAGCTTGCTCATCCATAAAATATAAAGGGTTATTGTGGTAGAAGGGAATTGTATACTCCAAATATTCTTTTGACTCTCAATCTTCTACCTTTATTTATTGATTCAACCACCCTACTATGTGCAAGACACTGTTGTAAGCATTGGAGATACAAAAATAAAAATGAAACAATAAATTTTCTGCTTTGAGGAACCTACATTAATTATATCATTCAAAATATTGAGAAAACAAATGCAAGTTAATAGGGGAGAAGGTACTAATTGCTAGGAAAATTGGAAAAGGACCATAGAAGGTGGCATTTGAATCATTAATTCATTAAGGCATTTATGATTTTAGCTACTAACTTTAAAGCAAACTGGGGGTGGTAATAGGTAAGAGGGGATGCATATCCATTCCAGGCAACAATCCTTGGGAGATAAGATACTGTGAATAAAGAACAACAAGGAGAATCAGTTTATTTAGACCCCAGAGTACACGAATGGGAAAAATAGAAGCAGTGCCTGCCCTCATGGAGATTATATTCAAAGACCAAATTTCAAACACAGGTTGAATTAAAGGAATAGTAACTTCTACTTCTTCCCAAACGTTCAGAAAGGTTTTCTAAGTTCAAACAATAATCTTGTTATCAGTACTCCCATGAGGTCTCGAAGGATGATAATGTCTTTTAAGTCTCCAGTTTCCGAGTCTTCTCAAGGTCTAGGTCTTGTAGTCCCGGAATCACAATGATATGACCTATAACCAACAATATGTGCTTTTCTTTTAAAAAAAGAAAAAAGGAACCCGTGTAGTTATGTTACATTGTTGAGATGTATTTATAGCACTTTCCTATTGTTAAGATATCCCTTTAGAGTGTCGGGAGCACTTAGGAACAATAATGAGAGGTATGTAATGCCGGTATTGTTGTAAGGTCCCTTCTATTGAATTTTCAAGATGTTGTAAAATGAGATTATGTGAGCAGCACCTCTGGACACTTTTTCCCATCATTGTGTTGGTATCAATCGCCAACTTCCACTGTTTCTTCGGGTATTAAATAGAAACTCTCTTTCCCACTGCCTAGCTTGGAGAATATAGAATACAAGGGCAGAACTGATAACTGGACTCCAGATTATGAGTTCATAAAGTAAATAAATTGTTCGGGGCAAAATACAAACTTGGCAGCTTCTAAAACATGCTGATTAGCTCTTTAAGGCAGAATTTGGAATATAGCCTCTAAAAAAATGGAGTGACAAAGTGGATAGGAGAATGATGCCTCTGGAGTCAGAGAACCTGAGTTCAAATCCTCACTTAACTAGCTAGAGGAACAAAATAAATCACAACCTCTCTTAGACTCAGTTTCCTTATTTGTGAAGTGAGGAGGTGAGATTAGAGAACTCTTTCAACTCCAAATATAAATAAAAACTTGTCTCTGATGTGTACTCCCTACATGATGTTAGGGCAAGGGTCTCTGGACCTCAGTTTCCCCATCTGAAAAATGAAAGGGTCAGACCAGATGGTCTCTGAGGTTCCTCCTACTTCCAGATTCATGGCTCCATCAGCCCATCAACCAAAGAGCATTTATTAAGTGTTTACTATAATCTTATGTTCTCAGCCAGTCTCTCAGAGAGGGCCAGAATCGCCTCCAGAACACGAAGGGGGAGAGGCAGGCAAGGGTGACGTGTCAAAGCTGAGCCCCAGCACTGTTTGAGTTTGGTCCGTTCCCACCAGCGTTAGCTTTCACCACCTTGGGCAACCAAGGACTCAACACAGCCAGTGTTCCTGAAGGAGCTCAGCCTCCAAGACCCGTGGGATCCTCACCAGCTCATGGCTGGCGGACGCCACACAGAGACGGCAATTTCCATTTCTGGCTCTGCTCCTGAACCATTGTCAGAATGGCAGAAAACCTTATTTACTTCTCTGGCTTTATTTTTCTTCCTTATAAAATGGACTTCATGGTAACCAGTGACCTCTCCCAGAGGGATGAAAGGGCATTTTTATGAGTATGTGAAAGGTAACTTGGTGAAGTGGAGAGAGCTATCCTCAGACAGGAAAACTTGGGGGCAAGTCCTATCTAATATATAATGTCTGTGGGATCCTAGGAAAATCACCTGGTTTCCCAGTGACCTCCTGGAAGCTCTGAGACAAGGAGTCAAAAACAGTACCTGAAAGAAGGTAATGCTCATTAGGAATTCCCAAAGCAACAAAATCCTAGGTTTTTCTTACCACTTGCACACACACACACACACACACACAAAAAAAAAAAAAAAAATACTCACATATTCACTGTGTGTCTCTCTGTCTCTGTCTCTTTGTCTCTCTCTTTGTCTCTCTCTCTGTTTCTGTCTCTGTCTCTCTGTTTCTCTCTCTCTCTCTTTGTCTGTCTCTGTCTCTCTCTGTCTCTCTCTCTCTCTCTCTCACACACACACACACACACACACAAATACACACACATTCACTGTCTGTCTGTCTGTCTCTGTCTCTGTCTCTCTCTCTCTGTGTGTCTGTCTCTTTCATAAATATAAAACTATAAAACCTGAAAATCAAATATTACAGATGATGTCATAAAAGGTCCAAAAGAGAAGTGAGGAGCCCTAATTGACAATGAAGCAGTTTCTTTTTTACTTTTTCTTGATTTCTGCGTGTGTGTTTTCTTTTGCAACATGTCTTATATGGAAATATGTTTTGCATGACTTCACATGTCTAATCAATATCATATTGCTTGCCTTCTCAATGGGTAAGGGAAAAGCCAGAGGCAGGAGAGAATTTGGGACTCAACATTTTTAAAATAAATGCTAAAACAAATTTTACAAGTAATTGGGAAAGATTTATTGAAATGAAAATATTTAAAAATAATAAAAATAAAAGTTCTTCATTCTCCCTTTCCGTGCTGGAAACAGAAGCTAGTCATTCTTCCCTATGAGACCAGCATCCTATAGATAAGACCAGGCTATGTTGACTCCACCCTTCCTCCCTGCCCAATACCCTGTGCCCTGGGCAACCATCCATATCCTTAGGAGGACAGAAGTTCTTCTGTTCTTCTCTTCCCTGCTTTGTAGGGTAGCCTTGAGCCTGATTCTTGGGGAAATAGGAATGTGACAGTCCCCATGCATTCTGCCCCGGTCTGGCTCCTTTTAAAGTGTTGGGGGAGGTTCTGGGCACACACATTTTAGGGAAGACCCTGATGTTGATAAATGTTCAGAGGAGAGTAAAGCCTTGAGATCATGCCATAGAAATTAGGGAGAGGTTAAACCTGGTGAGACTCAGGAGGAGCATGACTACTGCTCTCAAATATGTGAAGGAAGAACTGCCTTGGTCTGTTTGACTCTAGGGAGAAAAATCAGGCTTGAGGTGGCAAGTGCCAAGAAACAAAAGCAGTCTCAATCTCAGGAAAAGACTTCCTAGGAAACTGAACGATCTCAAAGTGGAATGGCTCATCAGGGAAGGAAATTGGAGTCAGGAAGACCCGAGTTCAAACCCTGCCTTAGACATCCTCATGTTGTGTAACCCTGGGCACGATATTCAACCTCTGTGTGCCTCTCTGTGTGAGAAACAGAGTTTTCTCATCTGTAAAATAGGAATGATTATAGTATTTATATCCTGGACTTAGTATTAGAATTAAAAGAAATGTAAAGTATTTTGCAAAAACCTTAAAGCACTACTAAATACTTGTGAAACAATGAACAAGAATGACTATGCCAAGTTAAAAAATGATAATAAGAAGAAGCAGTCAGAATCCAATGACTCAAAATGGGCATTCTTAGCATGAAAACAAATAAGAAAGCTACTTGCCTCCTCATTTGAAAGTTGGGGACTAGATGTGAAATGTGCTATATACCCAATCAAATGGAGTTTCTGTGTTGGTCAGTTTAGCTTAAGTGTGTTTTGTTTTGTTTTGTTTTCACTTCAATAAGGGAGGGGAAAGGAGAGGGGTAGAGTTAAGAAAAAATAACCATGGAATAAAAAGAAAATAAACAATAAAACTATTACTTTTTTTCAAATCCAATGACTAATTTTGGCTTCAAAAGGTCATATGGATAGTCCTTCAGACCATAAGAGTTCACATTTTAAAGTATGCCAGGTACTTTCTAAATATATACATTGGGAGTGTCACAATTCCATTTCTACAGATGAAGAAACTGAGTCCCAGAGAGGTTCAGATGGTTTGTGCAGAGTCACACATATGGTAAGTGTCAGTGTTTGGATCGGTTTCCCCTGTCTTTAAGACTGAGACTTGTGCTGCTGCACCAAGCTACCTCTTGGGGAAAGCTATAAGACATCATAAGTCTTCTCTTTTCCAAGTAAAACAATCCCATTTCCCTGAGATGATCCTCCTATGGTCCGGACTCCAGTCCCCTCACTATCTTGGTTGCCAGCCTTCCACGTCTCTAATTTATAAATGTAGAAGTTTTCCAGATGTGGCTTGATCAGGGCAGAGTACAGTGGGACTAACACCTCCTTCAGACTGGGCACTCTGCCTTTCCTAATGCATCTTAAGACCACATTGGTTTTTTATGACCACTTTGACAAAAGCTTAAATAAAGTTCGTGGTCCTCCGAAACTCCCAGATCTTTCTTTTCACATGAACTGTTGTTCAGTAGTGACTCTCCTATCTTGGCCTTGTGTAGCTGATTTTTTTCTTTTTAAGCCAAGTGTGGTATTCTACATCGATCCCTATTAGGTTTCATTTTATTTGATTCCAGCCAACATTCCAGGCCGAGGTCTTACTGGATCAGGGGTTTTGTCTCCAGCATCTTAGTCATCCTCCCCAGCTTGATGTCACCTGCTAATTGGTCATATACACCGTCTGTGCCTTCTAACAAAACATCAGTGGGACCATTTAGGGCAATTCTAACGGCACTCTCAAAGGGCACATCCGAGACCACTTTTCTGGTTAGTTATAGAACCTGGACAAAAGTCCATGTCTTTTGACTCCAAATCCAGTGCACTTTTCACACACCAGGAATTGGGTACCTTCTGCCAAGAGTAAGAAATCAGGAAGGAATGTTCCAAGTTTGTTCAGCCAAGTTAAGGAGAGAAGAAATCATAGCCAGGAGTCAAGCCAACTAATCCATTTCAGAGGAGGAGGCAAAGGGTTACTCCTTCCCAAACCTTGGGAAGCAGGGAACAGGTCAGAGCAGGAAATTTTTGGATTTACCCATCCTTGGTCTTGCCCTAATTTAAATTAGTTCTGTGGAATTCACCATTTAAAAAAAAACAAAATAACCAAACAAAAAGAACTATACCTTCTCACAAAAGGACATATTATTAAAAAAATCAAAATCCCTGCCCCCACCACTTTCATTTTTGTGGTAATTTCCCAAACTCAACAAGTCTACCGAGATACCGTTGTTTGAACTGAGCAGACACAGACTGAGCGTAGAAGCCAGAGGCAGAATTGTTGTTACACTGAGATTTTTCTGTTTTGTTTCGTGTTTTGGGGGGCCCGAGTATAACTTTCCTAAGGAATCTGCTTAATGATCAAATGATTCTATCGCATACCTCACCCCAATTAGTAGAAGTATGCTTGGACTCTAATTGGCCCTGACGCGTGCCTGCTTAAAGAGATTCCCTCAGAATTATAGATCAACTTTTAGTGTTTGCCTTGGCTGGGAAAATGAAACATAACACGGTTTTGAGAATTTTCTGCACTTACCGTGAAACAAGCAAGCCGTACGTATCAAACATGCTTTGTTTGGGGGTTATAATCACATTACAAATTGAACACTTCCACATGTTCATGCTGGCAAATCCAAAATGGATGATTACGAGCCTGATAATTACAGCGACCCAATGGTCATTGGATACACGGTTTCACCCATACAGAGGGATATTTCTCACACTCGTAGGCGTTCTTGCATAGAGCGTGTTTAAAATACATGTAGATACGCATTTATTATGTGAATATGCATGCAGGTATATATGTGTATATTACGTGTACAGATTCATCTTACACAGAAACTCAAAATGTATATTTTTAAACAGTTATCGCCAGGTCAGGTGATAAGTCGACAACTATTTGGAAGGTGTAAATACTGGGTATGGAGAGAGAGTCCTACAGCAACCAGGAGGAAACCACCGGCAGTAATGGGTGAAATCAAGAACAGTGTAATTTGGGCTAAGCATCAGGGGGGAAGCTTCCTGGCTATAATGACTGTTCGGTTATGGAATGATTCCTCAGGGAAGAGGGCAATGTCTCCATTACTTGGACTCTGGAAATGAGGTCTACGAGTGCCCGAGAGGGCACCTCATAAAAGCAGCTCTGTTTAGTGGGAGGAAGGGGGTCTTTTCCGTCTCTGGTTACTCTGAGTCTGTTAAGGGTATGTGTGGGGGGGAAGAAACCTCAAAAATCATCTTGTAATTGCCCATAAAATAACCACCAGATCCTCCTTTGCCTCCTACCATTAACAAAAATGAAAAGCAGAACCTGAATTCTGACTGATACTTAGACATATCACAGGATGGACTTTGCAAGGGAGTTTGGGCCTTTAGATCCTGCCCTTGTTGGGGTTTACAGTCAAATGGAGGAGTCGGGATAAAAATGACAATGACTATTCTGACCCCCTCTCCAGTTCCTTGTGCTATTCCCCTCCTAAAAATGACTGTATATACAAAGGGAACAAAAGCAGATCTTTTTAATGTAGGATCTAACATTCTTGCTTGAGAGAGAAAGAAGGCTCCCATCTGAAGAATTGAAAATAAATTTTGCTGAGAGGGCTATGGAGAGGCAGGCCCTTGGTAAAGGTAAGTGGGCTGTGGCAAATAACCAATGAGAAAGTTCAAAAAGAAATAGGATCCAAGAAATGAAAGACAGTTAGAAAAGATGGACTGGTTCCAAGCAGAGAGCAAGAGATGATGAATAGAGAGTAAGTGCTCCATTTCTCCCTTTGTGATTTGGGGAGAAAGTAAGGAAAGCTTGGAACCCATGGCCTGAACCTCGGGCAAACTAATACAAGGAATAGACGAGAGTCAACACTGAGGGAGGGATTGAGATATGCATTATTGGAGAAAATACATTAATCAGCGAGATCATAGTTTCATCTGAATAACTGAGTTATGACCTATGAATGGGGAATATTGTCTATGGGTACCATTTTTCTTTATGGGTAAAAAACATTCTCTTGATAAGGAATCAGAAAGCCAGAGGCCCCATCTGGTTGGTGTCTAATACTGTCTCTCTGTTACATCTGTCCCCCCATTCCAGGATTTCATGCCTTGCTTTTCCAATGTAAATGTCTTTGTTTCTAAGTCCCCACCACATATGTACTCTGAGGTTTACTTGTCCCTCCCTGGAAAAAGAAGTGACTCAGGAACACTGGACAGTACTGAGTTTTGTCATCTCCTGAGAAGGTTTTAGGAAGGAGTGTAAGGGATAAATGCCCCTATATTCACCATTACTCAGATTTTCTATTTGAGTCCCATGTGTCACAGAGGGCATCTATAAAATAGGCAGGAAGAAAATTATGTGAAAAAGGGAAGACTGACCAAAATGAGCAACAATCTGGGAAATATCTTACCTAATGATGGAGGGTGCTCAGATTCATAGAAAAGAATAAGTGAATCTCTGGTAGCAAGCTGTAAAAAAAATTTTATGAAAAAAAAAGATTTTTATGAGCCTTGAGAGCTCATAACCCCAAAGCAGTGTCTTATAGAGGGGAAAGTTTTAAATACTACATGCCTCAGCAGAATTTGAAAAAATAATAATAACTAGCCTATCTATATAATACTTATGTGCTATGTGCTAAGGGCTTTACAATTATGAATAAATTTAATCCTCACAACAATCCTATGAGGTAGGTGCTATTATTATCCTCATTTTATAGATGAGGAAACTGAGGCAAGAAGAAGTTGTGACTTGCTCAGTTTCTTTCACACAGCTTATAGTGCCTAAGACCAGATTCAAACTCTTATCTGCAATATTACCAAAGAAAATCTCATGGGAAAGATGTTAGAAAATTGAAATCTGAAAGATATGACAGTGCTCTGAAGAGGATAACAGAGTAGTTAGTAATTTGGGGATCTTTATCTTTGACTCAAAAGAATCACACGTCCTATAAAATTAATGACATGTTTTTGAAAAGAGAATGATGATGATAATAGTAATAAAAATTTTCTATAGTGCCATGTTTGTAAAATGCTTGCATGGTATCTGACAGAATAAGTACTTCATAATTGCTCATTTCCTTCACCTTCCCTTTCCCATTTTAAAGTCTGCAAAGTGTACATTTAGAGTTGTGAGTGTGTGAGATATGTGCTATTATCTATTCCCATTTTACATATGGGGAAACCGAGACTAAGAGCAGTTAAGTGACTTACCCAAATCACATATCTAGTAAATGTTTGAAGCAGGAATGGAACTCATTTTTTCCTGACTCCAGCTAAGGAGCATATTGTGCTGTATTCCTACTCCTAACAAGTTGGTGAAGACATGATCCCCCTGAGATGCCCCAAGTCAGACCAAAAAAAAATGTGTTCCTCCCAAATCACATATCTACAGAAAGTTTTACATAAGGATGGAAACGATTCCCCAGTTTTGTAGATATTACATCTATCATAACTGGGTATGATCCATTTCATTACTACAGACTTTGATCTGTAGGCTGAGTCACTCTGAAATAACATCAAGGATCAGGAGATATCATCATAAACTGTCACTGTCTAGAGTGGTTTTGCTCTTTTTCTTTGTTATAAAGTAGGTTTCAGTTTCAATTTCCATAAATGAAAGTGAGGTTAAAAAAAAATAAACATCAGTAATACCTATTCATTTTTCATTTTAATTTCTCCTTTCATTATTTGTGTTATATTAATATCTTTTGTCTCTGTCACTCTCAACCTCACTTAGTGAGCTTTCCTTATGACAAAACCAACCAACATAATTACCAACTCTGAAAGTACCCATAGTCCTTTGTCTCTCTAATAAAACAAGAATAGTGAATTTTCATCTCTCTCTTCCAAGTCAAAACTGGTCATTATTTCACAACATTTGGTTTCATTCTATTTGTCTTTTCCTTTATATTATTCCAGGGCTTATTTGTGTCTATACATAAGTGAATATGTTTGATTCTATTTTCTTCATTTTACATTAATTTACATGTCTTCTCAAATTCTTGCCCCACCATCACCACCACCATGTTCATTATTGCTAATAGTGTATGTTCCATTACTTGCATGTCATAGTTCTTTTAGAAATTCCCCAGTCAATGGTCACTTTTTTATTTTAGTTCTTTGTATCTCCCAATATTTTCTACTAAAAATTCTTTCCCAAGCATGGGATTTTTCTGTCTTTCAACTTCTCAGCATATATACATTGCAGTGAGATCTTTAGGGCAAAGAGTGTAGTCACTTTGGTCACCTTGTAGCATCATTTCAAAATTTCCAGAATGGTTGGACCAACCTTTGTTAGGCAACTCCAACAACAGTGTATTCAAATGCCTAAATTTTTGTAGTCCATCCAACATCAGATTAATTCTTTGTAACTAACACTCCATCTCATTGTCTTGCACGGGCTTTCTTTGATGTCTAAAATGCTCTTTCTTGGATTTCTTAAAGACTCAGATCCTTCCTCTCTCTGAATACTTGGCCATCTATATATTGTGTATTTTCCTAGTTATTTTCATGTTTGTCCCCTCATAGGAATGTGAACTCCTTCAGAACAGGAGTTATTTTTGCCTTTCTTTGTGTAAATGGGATAAGACTTATTCTTTCACAATCAAAAATGGCATCATCCACATGGAAGATAGTAGGGACCTGATTCTGGGACACAGGAGAATTAGGACATGCATGGACATTCTCAGGAGTGCTTGGGAGTAGCCTTTCCACTAACTTTGCTTCTAAAATTATTAGGGATAGAGGGGAGGACTGAGTCAATTACAGCAGATGACATCATGAAATAAAAGGGTATGAGCAGAGGAGAAGGACTTGAGGGCAACCTTCCCCTGCTGTTCTGTCATATACCTTTAAGAAACATACTCAGGGTTTTGAGCTTCTTTCCCTTATCTTTTTCAGGATGGAGTTTTCAGTTGAGAACAGGAGTTATGGAGATCTTGCACACCAAGAAATATGGTGGCTAGAGGACCAATCTTAGAGTCAAGAAGACCTACAATTAAATTCTGCCCCTGACAAATTTTAACATATTTATCATAAGATCTCTATTATTCCATATACTAGAAAAAATACTGGTTCCCAACTTATCATCATTGAACTTTACTTCCAATTCTGTCTGAAACTATCTGTGTGCCTTTATATACATTATTTAATCTCTGGGGCTCGATTTCCTCAGCTAAAAAAATAACATAGTTGGATTAAATGATCAGAAAAGGCTCCTTTCAGTTTTAGATCAATGATCCTGAGAATGGATCTCTCTGCTTTAGTTTCCTCGCCTTTAAAAGGGTAATAATGGAATCTACTACCTTCTTCTAGGGTTGTTTTGAGGACCAAATCAAATAATGATTGTAAAGTACTTAACCAGTTCCTGGAACATATCTGGAGGTTTATAATTGCTAGCTTTTATCATTATTAAAAATAATCATTATTATTTAGTTGTTGATGTGGATCTAAAAGGGAATTTCCAATATAGATGAAAGCACAAGTAGAGACAAAAAAGTTCAACAAATAATTATATAAAAACACATTTAAACTATAAATTTTTCATAAATTGTCAAAAAAGACAAATTTTTTATTAAAATTATCTTTTTTTTAAATAATTTTTTATTGATAGAAGGCATGCCAGGGTAATTTTTTACAGCATTATCCCTTGCATTCATTTCTGTTCCGATTTTTCCCCTCCCTCCCTCCACCCCTTCCCCCAGATGGCAAGAGTCCTTTACATGTTGAATGGGTTGCAGTATATCCTAGATACAATATATGTGTGCAGAACTGAACAGTTTTCTTGTTGCACAGGGAGAATTGAATTCAGAAGGTATAAATAACCCGGGAGGAAAAACATAAATGCAAGCAGTTTATATTCATTTCCAGTGTTCTTTCTCTGGGTGTACCTGCTTCTGTCCATCTTTGATCAATTAAGGCTCTCTTTATCAAAGAGGTCCACTTCCATCAGAATACATCCTCAAACAGTATCATTGTTGAGGTATATAATGATCTCCTGGTTCTGCTCATTTCACTCAGCATCAGTTCATGTAAGTCTCGCCAGTCCTCTCTGTATTCATCCTGCTGGTCGTTCCTTACAGAACAATAATATTCCATAACATTCATATACCACAATTTACTCAACCATTCTCCAATTGATGGACATCCTTTCATTTTCCAACTTCTAGCTACTACAAACAGGGCTGCCACAAACATTTTGGCACATACAGGTCCCTTTCCTTTCTTTAGTATCTCTTTGGGGTATAAGCCCAGTAGTAGCACTGCTGGATCAAAGGGTATGCATAGTTTGATAACTTTTTGGGCATAATTCCAGATTGCTCTCCAGAATGGCTGGATGTGTTCACAGTTCCACCAACAATGTATCAGTGTCCCTGTTTTCCCACATCCCCTCCAACATTCCCCATTATCTTTCCCTGTCATTCTAGCCAATCTGACAGGTGTGTAGTGGTATCTCAGAGTTGTCTTAATTTGCATTTCTCTGATTAATAATGATTTGGAGCATATTTTCATATGTCTATAAATAGTTTCAATTTCTTCATCTGAGAATTGTCTGTTCATATCCTTTGACCATTTATCAATTGGAGAATGGTTTGATTTCTTATAGATTAGGGTCAGTTCTCTATATATTTTGGAAATGAGGCCTTTATCAGAACCTTTGATTGTAAAAATGTTTTCCCAGTTTATAAAATTATCTTTTAAAATATCTTTATATACAGACACTTTGACATCAAAAGATATGAATCAATTCAAACTTTTAAGTAATGAGAGCAAGGACTTCTTGGAGGGAATTGGAAGTAGATGAATGTGCCATATAGTTGGTGTTTAATAAATGTTTATTGATCGATTAAATCTATCAACTTTTTTCTCAGTCCCTCACTAGTGTTCTGCCTGCCCTTCAGAGACAGATGATGTATTCTCCCAGATTCATATCAACATCTTTTAATTTATACTTCTCTCAGAATGAAAAAAAAAACAAATGAGGCTATTAGGTCAATCTGATAATTTTTGCTAAGCTCCATTCCATCTCCAAGTACTCTAAGAGAGCTATAAAGTGCCCCGGAATTATGAGATTAGCCCAAAGATTTGAGATTGTCCTAAAAGAATTTGTTGCTTGAAGTTGCTAGGGAGGTAGCCAGCCCCTTTCTATGGGACCTGCACTATCCCATTAAGTCATGGTTGTAGAGGAAAGCCAGATTTTCTCCTTCATATCATGACTCAGTCATGATTCTTCAACATTCCCGAAACTGAACTCATTATCTTTTCCTCCCAAACCTTCCCCTCTTCTCATTTCTACCTTCTGGTTTCTCTGGTCTCAGCTAAAATTCTAGATAGATGCATAGATAAATAGATAAATAGATAGACAGACAGTAGAATGAATGGGTGGATGGATGGATGGATGGAAGGACGAACAAACAGATAGATACACATACATATACTTACACTTATACATGTATATGTGTATATGAATATGTATAGATAGATGAAAAGATAGATCCACTTGCATATACTTATACTTATATATCTGTGTATTCATATGTATGGATAGATAGATAGGTAAATGAATGGTTGGATAGCTAGTTGGATGGATGAATAGATAGATAGATGCACATACATATAATTAGGTATGTATATATGTGTATTCATATGTTATGTATATGAATAGATAGATTGATGTATGGATGGATGGACAGATGATGAATGAATAGACAGACAGACTATATAGATACACACATATACATACTTATATATGTAATGTGTGTGTATTCATATGTGTGTATATATATATGGATAGATAGATAGGTATATGTGGTACATAGTTATTTGCATATTGTTTTCCCCATTAGACTGTAAGGTCCTTGAGAATAGGGATTGTCTTTGTCTTTTTTTTTTTTTAATATCCCTAGCATTTAGCACAGTGCCTGGCACATAGTAGATGGTCAATAAATTTTTATTGACTGACTTTTGTGGAATCATGTGATTTCCTTTTCTGCAATTTCTATATTTCTACCTCTTTAAAGCTGGTTCAGGAATTTAGGGTGCAAGAATCCTTGCCTCTTCACCATAGCCACCTAGCTCATACCATCTCTAAAGCCAAGAGACTCTGGCTTTGCCAAATGGGCCTCAGGGCCTGGGGGCTGCTCAATGTACAGTTTTCACCATTTGGGAACCAGAATTCATTCTAAAGTAGAGTCTGGTCTGTTCTCGGATCACTTGCTCTTTCTTCCTCCCTCTAAAAGATTTCGTTCAAAGGTGACTCAGAGCCATAGCAGCCTGACACCACCAAATCATCAAAAGTTACAGGATATGATTTATAAAGTTTAGAACTATCAAAGAAACACAAAAGTTGCAAATGCCTCTCTATCACTATAGTACACGATCTCTTGAAAGCTCCCTTCTGTTATTTAACTATTTGTGTGAACTTGGAAAAATCGCAATTTCCTTGCGCCTCAGTTTCCCCCTCTGTAAAATGAGAGGTTGACCTCAGAAGTCTTTCTAATTCTAAATCTGTGAACTCATTATCTTTTACCTGTATTAAGTTACAAGTAAGGCTTACTCCTAAATAATTAGGACCACAGATGTAGAGCTTGAAGAAGTCAATAAATCTCACTCTCCTCACTTTACAGATAATGAAAGTGAGATGAAGCCCAGAGAGGTTAAATTATTTGGCCAAGTTCATGCAAATATAATCAGCAGTGGACCTGGAATTCAAGCCCTGTCCCTCTGACTATAAATGGAGCAATCTTCCCAATATGCCTTGCTGCCTCCCTAATTGAAAATGACCATCTTATTCTGGCTTGGAAAGTGAGACCATGTCATTACCCAGATAACGAAAGAAACAGAATGCCCTGTGGGTCTCCATTTTTATTGTTTTCATAAACTGAAAATGATTGGAATAATAAAAGGGCCCATTCCCTGGAGATTGTCTGGAACCCAGAACTGAATGAAATAAACACGTCGGAAATAGGCAATGTACTCCACGTTTATGATATGTAAGATGAGGTTGTGGCTTTACTATATGTTCTTTTGTGTCCTCGTTGGAAACACATTAAAAAAAAGTTCAAATAAGACTGAGCACCTGTGCATAACATGAGATGTAGCCCCTGTATGGGCACATCTGGACCCTTCGTAGATTTCTGGCCTTCATCACAACCACCCAAAGGCTTAGGATCTTGTTTACAACACCGACTTTGGAAACACAGTTGTTTTGAAGATAAAATGTGATCATGCACATAAAATATTTTAAGAGGAGGCAGCAGCGTGATAGAGTGGAGAGAGTTCTGGATTTGGGGACCCCAATTGGAATCTCTGAGTTCCCATTTACCCGTGGGATCATGAGCAAGTCCATTAATGTTTAAATGGATTCCTTTTTTTTTCTGTATAATAGGAGGATTTCACTCCATGACTCCAAAGGTCCTCCTGCCCTTTATCTATGATTTTAGGATAAAGAACAATACAAGGTGTCTCCAAAGTCTCAATGAAGCTTTAAGCTTTGTGAAAGGCATAATAAAATTTGGATCAGTACAAATAAAATCTGTCTTCATCTTTATCATCCCACGTTGCCTTGTTATAAAGGTCTCAGTGAAGTTTTAAGCTATCATAGCTTAAATCTCTGTGGCCTTCTCTTTTGAAACCTTCCTAACTTTCAAAAGTACCTCAGTTTCCCCTGGATTTGGTTTTCATTAGAGTTGTTTGACCATGGGGCTCAATCTTGTATTGTTTTATTAGAATGTCATCTTAGAAGTCACTTAGACTTAGAAGTCAAGATCATATCTTTTTTTTGACTCCCTAGAAATAACATGATTATCTTTCTTATTTGATAATGACTATTTAGACCAAACCTTTCACCCAGGAGAGAAGAGAGAACCTACATATGGTTACAGGAAGTGCTGGACCACCGGTACCTGCCTCAAAGAATTGACCTCTCTAATTTAAGAGTTTTCTGACAAAGCCAGAAATTCCAGTTTCTCAGAACTGTTGTTTGGCAATGGGTACTCCAAGAAAGAAGCTTCAAAAGAAAAGGAGAAATCAGGGACTTCAGTTCCAGTCTCAGGTGCTCCTATAAGTACTATCACTGCCTTTTGGAGAGGAGAAAGAAATCCCTTTTTCCTACTCTCTGAAAATATAAAAGAAAGTTGTATCCTAAACCAAAGACATGGATATGGAGAAATTCTACTCCTCTTATAGTCTTTTCTTCCTTCCTTCCTTTCTTTTTTTTTTTTTTTTTTTTTGCTGACACAACTGGGATTAAGTGACTTGCTCAGGATAACACAGCTAGGAAGTATTAAGTGTTGGAGAACAGATTTGAACTCAGGTCCTCCTGACTTCAGGGATGGTGCTCTATCCACTACAATTCTTCCTGACTCAATAGCCAGTCATTTTTAATCTAGCCCCCAATGGCAAAGACACACAGACACTAGCTCAACCATCATTGTTTGCAAAGCTTCTTCAGAAAACAAAGTTAGAGAATGTAAGTCTAACTCCATAAAATGTACCCCAATCCTTCAAATCTAGCACTTCTCCTAATAAGTCAGTTAAGAATTAAATTTAATTCATCAGCCAGACAGCTCCAAAGGATATTATCCATTTAAATAAAATAACTATCTATCAAATGTCCAAATTTCTCTCTTTCACCTCTTTGATTCCTATTGCTATTCCATTGAATACAGGTCTTTTTCCTCTACATTAGTAATACGGTAACAGAAAAAAAAAAAGTATGAACTTGAGATGAGAAGTCATGGATTGAATTTGTGAGATCCTGCCACTTACTACTTGTACAACCACTTAATCTTTCAAATGGAAGTCAAGTATTAGGCAAGATGGTTGAGCAGTTTTTCTCATACATTCCAAACCTTGAAACATAAAAAAGGAAATATGTGCAAATTAAATTAATTAAAACTTCCACAAAACAAGTTGGGAAAATGACACAAGGAAAATGACTTTATGAAACATCAACATATAGTCTACAAGGTATATCCATATTCCCACTCACAATCTCCCTCTGGCCCACTCTATCCACCTACCAGAGACTTACCAGAAACCTCAAGAAATCTCAAAGGCACCTGGGAGATAAGGAAGAGGGTTCCCTACCTGGGCCTCAGATTAAGGAGAAATTTAATCTGAATTCTGGTCCCTACCACAAGAAGAATAAGAAATTGGTTCTTATTAAAATCAGGCCTTCAATAGAACACAGAAAATGGAATTGATGTACACAATTATTAACTTTTTTTGCTTTTCTCCCAATGAAAAAGACCATGACTTCACTCTAGGTCAGAATCCTCCATGACGGAGGGAAAGAGAATTAAAAATCTAGGTTAGGTCAGTATTATCCTTATGGAATTTATTCTGGGGCAAGGAATTAGATGGATCTCTGAATCCCCCAAACTAAGAATGCTATAAAAGAATAGATGAAAGGATTCTTGTAACAGTGAAAGGAGGAGGAAGGAAGGAAAGAAGGAAGGAAGGAAGAAAAGAAGGAAGGAAGGAAGGAAGGAAGGAAAGAAGGGAAAAGACTAAAGGATATAACATTTTGAATAAATAAGATAACAGAATGTATATTAAACAAATAGATTCTGTAGATCCTTCAAAAGTCATAAAATAATAGCAAAAAAAACCTCCAGAATCATTCAAAGAACCACAAAAAAGAACAATTATTTACTTTTAAAATGGATATTAAGACAGAAGTAAGCAAAATTAGAGCTCTAAAAACATAATTAAGGAAAACTAACAGTAGTATCCAAAACATAAAGCACAACAAAAAAATCAGAAAATGACCAATTTGGAACTCCAAAATATAGTATAATATTTTTTGACAGAATAGAAACAAAAGACAGCAGGTTTGAAAGAATAAATGAATATTAGATGACCCAAAGTTCCTGACACTGAAGATCTTAAGTTTTTCAGAAGAACATGATTAAATTTCAAAACTAAATATGATGATGGAAATAATACAAGAAAATTTTCCAGAATTTTTGAATAGAGACTGATAGAACTCATTGCTCAAACTGGAGAAGTCCTACACTTGACACCCCATGGCTTGCAGTGACAATTTCATAATTCTAATACTAAAGGATAAATTTTTCTAGCAGTTGGGGAAAGGGTCTTTAGCTAGGAAAGTGCAGCAGTTTCTATTACCCAAGGTTACTCTCCTGCCACAAGAAATAATAGAAAAGAATGGAATGTGATATTACAAAAGGCAAAGGTCCTCAATTTGCAACCCAAATTAATGAACCATGAAACTGAATGTAAAGATCAATAGAAAAAGATGTACATTTTTAAAAGAGGCATTTTATTAACAATAACTGGTCTATAAATACTCTAACAAGAGTAACACAAGAAAGGTTAATGAGTACAATTATCATGAAAAAACCTAAGCAATGAAGCCAATCATATTTATATATTAGAGTATTTTTCCCATATAAATTTGATTAAGGTGTAAAAGAAAGAACAAATTATTAAATAAATCAAAGTACCTAAAGATCTACAAAACTAATCTTTTAAGGAGCTTGTAAAAAATCAGGGGAATAAAAGCAGGGAAAGTTGAATTAATATTCTGTAGATTAAATCCCATGCTCCCCTATAAATGAAATAATATTTTTTGAGGGAGAAAACACAATAGAAAGTAGCTAAAATAGTCATAAAAATGGGAAGACAGAGTGAAATTAGTCTAGATCCCTGCTATTGACTTATCATGGGTCTATTAGTCCCATGAACATAGACTGTCTGCACTTTCCAAAGGATATCTTTCTATTTCATTAAAAGCATTAGCTCTGCATTGCTACCTGTAGCATCAATTATTTTTGAAGGTTTGAAACCATTTTTAAAGCTTGACTTGTTATTTTATTTACTGACGTAAAGATTTTCTTTTGTTTTTTTTTCTTTTTCCTTATCCAAAATTATCTTAATTTTGAGAATTAAGAAATACCTCAATTCTGAAATATACATACAAGTATATATGCATAAACACATTTCCTTTGGTTCTTATTTATTGTTGTAATCTGTAAAATCAATTTCTTTTCAATAAACAGTCAGCTTCATCATTGGTCCAGACTTTCTTCACAATAAATCTCTCTGGCTTAGATTTTCTGTCTCTTTTCCTTCTTACTATTTCTCTCTGGATGCTCTCTTTCCTCTTTTTTTTTTCCAGGCCTGATAAACAGGCTAATCAAAACATCTCTGTTCACTCCTTCATCCTTTAGGATGTAAAATGGTGAGTGGCTAAAAGATATTAGATTACGTAGCAGAAACAATAAAGGAATAAGGCAGTGAGGGGATGCTATAGTGCATAGAGAATTGAACCTGAATTCAGAAAGACTCATTTTCCTGAGTTCAGATCTGACCACAGATACTTACGAGCTGGCAAAGCAACCCCGTGTCTTTGCCAAGAAAAACCCTGAAATGACTGAATAACTTCATGATCCAAGTACCTTTCGTTCAGATAGAATCACAGAAGTACTGTAATAATAAGATAGAGAAAAGGCATGATGGGATCTTCATACTACCCAAATTCAGGAAAGAGGTGAATGGAATTTTTATAAAAACTATGATATCCTTTCTCCATAGTACAGATGAAAGCCAGTGATGGGAAACTGGGATCCAGATATTCCTCTAGGAATTCTCTGCAAAGCAAGTAAACTGGAATCTGAACTGGAAGCTTCTACAAGAAGTGAAATGAAATCTTAAAGGATGAAGATCCAGACCTTATTTACTGATACAAAACTCCCAGCATGTCTTAAAGATTTGTTGCCTAGCAGATGAGATCCATCCAGAACCTAGAGGAAACATCTCCTGTGCATTCCCGGAGCCAGAAGCTAAAATACCTTTCTCTACATATTCTTACTTTCTTTTTGCCTCATTCTCCCAAGGATCTAGCAAGTGCATTTGTGGACAAGAGTGCCAACTGGTGTTAAGAGAATTATTTTATATCAATTGTTCCTACTGTGACTACTTGAAAAACATCTTTTGTAAAAATTAATTGTTTGTCTAATTGTTAATAGGGAGCATATTGGTGGGGATTCTTGAGTGACAATTCTAGAAAAACCTTGAATGGTACTTCTAGGGCCCTGGGATCAGCAATATTCGGGTGCTCTCTAGGGAGTTAGACTGATAAATGAGAAGGAATTGAGAAAATAGCCCCAACATGAGATACTACATGGTGCACACTTAAATGAAGACTTAATGACATTCTGAACAATGCTTGGACCAACATACAAATCATAGCAACAAAGTCTGTGAACGAATCATATTTTAAGAGAAGCAGTTGAAACAACCCTCAAATGAAAAATTATGTCCCTGAAAAGTACATAGACAAATTAGAAAAAGAGAGGATTAATGACCTGAGCCTGCAAATAGAGAAACA
The DNA here is from genome assembly GCF_016432865.1 of Antechinus flavipes. Classification (NCBI taxonomy): domain Eukaryota; kingdom Metazoa; phylum Chordata; class Mammalia; order Dasyuromorphia; family Dasyuridae; genus Antechinus; species Antechinus flavipes. The sequence goes on from NC_067400.1 coordinate 26,986,983, forward strand.
AAAGGAGAAAAGCAACAAATTAATAATGCCCCCCAAAAAATGAAATCTTGAAAATATGAGTAGATAAAATGGAAAACCAAAAGACTGCAGAAATGATAAACAACTCTAAAAGTTGCTTCTTTGAAATGATTCATAACAACATACTTTTAGTTCTGGATACAAAAAAAGAGGAAAATCAATCTACTGCTTTTTTTTAAATTGACAAAGTTGATTCATGACAAAGAAGATAAACCAAAAAGAAATTGTCAGAACCTACTATACACAGTTAGTATATTAACAAATCCAAGAACATAAAAGAACTGAATGATTACAAAAATATATTACACCAAAATTAGCAAAATTGAAAATAAGCATTTTAAACAATCCTATTTAGGAAAAATTGAATGTACTGGAAAAGAGAAGGGAAAGGGGCTCTGGTCCAAACAGTCTTACAAGTTAATTTTATCAAGTGTCAAAAGAACAATTACTTTGTGTGCTACATAAATTATTCTCAATAATTGAGAAAAAAGCAGTTGAAATAATTTTATAAGGTAAATATCATCCTAAAAGCTCAATCAGAGAAATTCTCATTAAAATATCTCCAAAGTTTTACCTTATACCCAAAAAATTAGCAAGCATGACAAAAAACAGAAAATTTCAGTGCTGGAGGAGTTGAATAAAGTCAGGAATGATAATATATTTTTGGTGGAGTTATGCATTGATTCAGTCATTCTGGAAAACAATTTGAAAACTATGCTTAAAAATAACAAATATTTATAACCTTTAAATCATAAATTATATTATTAGACATATTCCTTGAAAAGATTAAAGTCAAATAGTCAAAATATGCCAAAAAATTCACAGCAAATTATTTTAAGCAGGAAAGATAGATGGTACAGGAGATAGAGTATTGAGCCTGGAGTCATGGGGACCTGACTTAAAATAGAACCACTGATACTTAATAGTTGTGTGATTCTGGACAAGTCACTTAATCTTGTTTGCCTCCATTTCCCGATCTGTAAAATTAGGTGGAGATGGAAATGGCAAACCACTCCAGCATTTTTTCAAGAAAAATCCCAAATGTGGCCACAAAGAGTTGGACACAGCTGAAAAACAACAATCATAAATGATGGAAGCAAAATGGTTACCAAATGAGTAGGGAAATGCTCAAGTTCTGGAACATGAATGGAAGGAAATATTTTTCTGTCCTTAGAAACAATGACTGTGGGGAATTTGGGGAAAAACATAGGAAGATTGATACAAAATGGTAAATGAGAATAACAAAATAAAAATAAAAAATGCTATATAATTATAAAGATCAAGTTTGAGCCATAGTATTTTTTAATGTTCTTGCCTCTTTTCCTTGGAGGACTACTATGGAATGGTTTATATGCTCTCAGATATAGTCACTTATCAATGTAAATTAGAAGTCATCCTAGATGTAATCTAATTTAAGAGATGAAGAATTTAATATATCCCTTGATTTTGATTTTTTCTTTTTTTTAAAATCTTTGTTCCAAAGGATGGTTTACTGAGAAAGGGAAAGGGAATAGGTATATTTGGAAATAATAAAGGAAATAATGAGAAAGGTATGTTTGAAAATGAAGGTGATACCCCCCAAAAGACATCAATAAAATTTTATAGAAAAAAGATTTCATCATAAAATATAAAAGATCTGTGGGATAATCCTACATTCAGATCATAATCTACCTTACTCCCTCTCCATTTCAGGGAAATGGGATCATTCACTCTCTCTGAAACCAGTAGTACTTTCCTGGGTATATATTTTCCCACATCCTTCCCTATCCCTGTTTCGCTGACTAGCTAAACCCTACCCAGCCTCTTCTTCCTCCTCTTTCTCCTCTTCCTCTCTCTCCTTGTTTTTCTCCTATTAGAAATTCTCCAAGCTGCTCCCTGTAGTCCATCCTTCCAAAGGTGAGAGTTTTTTTTTCCTCTCAACTTCCTCCAACATACTCTATGGATACTTGGGTATTACTATCTTATGGCATCTTTTATATTATTTTATTGAACTTCAATTTACATCTTTTATTGGTGTTTAATTGTCCCAGTGCATTTGTTATGTTTCTCCCACAAAATCACAAGTCATGCCCTGTCATATTTCTTGAGCTCAACCCAGAGGATGTTTCAAGGATCCTTTAAAGTATTTGAAGACTGGGGATCAAATATGAAAAAGCAAAAATTAAAATATAATCAAGTAGCTCAAAGACTTTAAGGTGAAGGAACTCAATTTTTATTTCTTTACTAGACCTGTGATTTTACTGATACATAGAAATCTATCACTATGGAATGGAATCTTGGCTGCAATTTATAATCCTAGGGAGCTCTTTCAGGCAGAGATGTTAAGTGACATAATTGGAATCGTAAGGTAGTGTGACATAAATTGGATTGGAATACAGGACTTTTTGACTCAACAGCCTGATCCCTATCCATTATTGCAGTATGTCTCTCTCCTGTATATAGTAGATGCTTATTAACTGCTTATTGGTTTGAACTGCATTGTCCCAAATTTTTCTCTTGGATAAGAACAGAAGCTCACAACTGGGAGGGAACCTTCCTTCCAACATCCCTGATGAGTGTTCATCTAGTCCTTGTTTGAAAACCTCTGGTGATATTTAGCTGAGTAAGGCAGCTTTTTCTCAGCTCTTCTGATTAGTCCTTACCTCTGAAAAGAGGCTGGTCCTTCTCCTATAAAGAAGGCCTTGTAATACCCAAGAGGGTTTCAAATTCCTGAAAGATCACCTAATGGGAAGGAGATCAGATTCCCTTAGTTTGACATCCAAAGGTAAAACTAGGAGCAATAGGTAAAAGTTGAAGACACAAATTTAGTATTAATTCAAGGAGAAAATGACTAAGTTAGAGACACCCCAACAGGGAATAAACTGCCAAGAAAGGTAACAATATACTCCCTTCCTGGAAATCTTCAAGCAGAGGCTGGATATCCATGGACATGATAGAATCAGAAACTAAATCAGCTAAATTTGGCAATCTAAAACTAAGTATTTGAACTGCAAGTCACTTTTGATTTCTTTGTTAATGCTTTGTCTTTTGTCCTTGTTTTCAAAGAGAACCAATGGTTCACTTTTTCTCCTTTTTTTCTTTTTCTTTTTGTTTCTCGTGGTTTTTCTCTTTTGTCCTGATCTTTCTCTACAAGATTCATAAAGAAATGTTTATTTCAAAAATTTTTGTACATGTATAATCAAAATTTTTTTTTTCTTACAAAAAAGAGGACAATGACATTATGGGTGATTTCCTGAGTTGCCATGAATTGGATTTAAGTGAGACAGAGTTGCACCACATTGCTGATCTCACTTTCTCTTTCTGAATCATTGAAGTCCAAAGACAGGAAAAAAGTCAAGACAGCTGGCAATGGACCAGGCTATAGAGAATGACTATGGCATGCATCTTCCATGTCTGACCATGCTTCAACTTCTGTCTTCTTCAGCCACCTCCATGGCCATTGGAACAAATTATTCCCATTTCCCATCTCCCAAGGAAAGTCTTCTTGTGCTTGGGACAGATATCCCCCTAACTCATCAAAAAGTCTGAAGCCTATTGGTTACCCTAAAGCTGGTTTCGTTTGTTTACAAGTTGATTTTCTGGGAAGTGTCCACTATACATGCTACAGCTTCTTGGAGCCACAAGTGAGAAATGCATGAATTAGACAAACAAGGTGGATGAACAGGCCTGAAAAGGGATCTGGAAGCCTTCACACCAAAAGGGCTACTCCTCCTAAACACCTCATACATCACATATTTTTGTGTTAATAGAGATCTGAAAGAACTATATGCGTGGCGTAAGAAGGAAGGGTTGATCAAAATGGTTTTAGTTTTCTCTCCCTCTGGAAGACATCCTAGCTCAAGCAAAACTCTTACTCATTTTCCCTTGCTATGTTAAAAACAATCTATTTTTGACATACATCGTGCAGAGTTCAAAACCCAAACTGTCACCCTCTATCCTTAATAGATTGGAACTTGTGTGCATAGAAAGATAAAGGAATAGAAATACAAACTGTTTATACTTTCAAAAATGATCAACCCATGACTAATCAGAGAAGTGCAAAATTAAACTCAAAACAGTTCTGAGAAACTAGTGCACACCCAACAGATTGGAAAAACAATAATTCTAAGGAAGATATTCAATATTGGTGAAGGAAGTTATGGAGACGCTGACATGCTTATTCATTGGTGGTGGAAGAACATATTCAGAGAATATTTTTCAGATTGCAATTTGAAAGTATATGTGATAAAATTTATGAAAAATAATGATTTGCTTGGGGAATGTATCATGAGAATTTTACCAAAATTGATTGAGCTATTAATTCTGAGGAGCAGTATTTTTCTGATTGTAAAGTCAATTGATAATAACCTAAATGTCCAGCAATAGGGGAATGTTAAAATAATTGCAAGAGTTAAAAAGATGGAACAAAATTCAAATCTATGAGCATGAGAAATATAAAAAATATATAGAAAGATCTTCATGAAACAAGGCAAAAAAAATTAGACAATTTAGCTAGGACTGTTTAAGAGGAAAAATGAATTAAAATAATTTGACAAGCCAATAATCCTGATGGATTCATGATGTTTTGCCTTTCTTTGTATCCTCAGCACTCAGGATAGTACCTAACACACAATATGTACTTTGTTGTTGTTCAGTCACCCTTCAGTCAAGTCTGACTCTTTGTGATCTCCATTTGGGGTTTTCTTGGCAGGTACTAGAGTGACTTGATATTTCCTTCTCCAACTTATCTTACAGATGAGAAAACTGAGGCAGAGATTAAATGATTTGTTCAGGGTCACAAAGTTGATATCTGAGACTGGATTCGAACATTGGTTTTCCTTACTCCAGACCCAGTGTTCTATCCAATGAGCCACCTAGAAGCCCCAATTAGATACCGACTCTGAGGGAGTGACTGAAAAATTTTATTTTGTGAACTGAAACTAATTGAAGTGGACATAATTACAAAATTATTTTAATGAGTAGAATCAATGTCCAGAGGAAGGATCTTAACAGTCATTCAACCCACTCATTTTTTAGATTAAAGACTCGAGACTTGGAGAAGAGACTTTTCTAAAATCACACAGCTGTTTACAAGGCAATGCTGGGATGCGAGCCCAAACTCTGCACTCTTTATACTGAAATAAGCTCGTTCTATTTTTAATATTAAGCAAGTTTTAATACTTTTAAAAGTATTAAAAAGAAAGCTCCCAGGACATCCCTGTGTGATTGATCCAGATCCTTCAGATTTTTTCAGAACAATGAGTAGGAACTGTGCAGAACCTTTTCCCTCATTCCCTTTTAGTAGAAACTATGATAATGTGAGAACAAAAAGGAATTGAAAACAACAACAACAACAACAACAAAAAAGAAATTGGGGGAAAAATGACTGAACTCGAAGGTCACTCTGGTCACCAATTAAAACCCTAAAGAATAACATAAAACCTTGAGGATTGGGGGCGATATGTAACAAAATTTCATTGAAGAGATGGGGGGGGGGGAAGAACTATGTCAGTGGAAGGCAACTTTTCATTTTTTTGTAATCCTTTATTTTTTTTAAGTTGCTCCTCCCATAGTAATGTACTGAAATGCATAACAGTTACATTGTACAAAGCATTTGAAGAAAGTACCTCGACTTGCCGGTTATTTCAAAATGAGATTACAAACAGAAAGAAAACAAATCTGGACCCTTGCTGAAGGGCAAAATAACTGAATACAGTCCATTCTTTCCTTCTTTCTTTTAACATAGGTCTGAAACACTTCATCTTACAAATAGGATTAACATGAACATAACATCACACAAGCTTGCAGACGACCAGCATAAAATATTGGATACAGTTTTAATCAGAAGAATCATGCTTTCATGAAGAAATCATAGCTGTTTATACAATTGAATCAGTTTACGGTTTTACAAAAACTAAGTTGCATCTATTCGTTATTTAGTTCATTAAAAGGAAAAAAAAATGAAACAAAGAGAAAAAAAAGAAAAAGGAATGTTAAGAAAAGTCAAACACTGCTTGGCACTCCCGTGCACACAGGTGAGCTTGCCTGACTTCCTGAAAGGCAGAATGGGGGTGGGGGTGTGCCTCGGACATCATAAAATAGTGGCAGAATTGGAACAGTGCTATTTTAATCAACAAACAATGGTTTGCCAAGAAATAAATACAAGATACATACAACACAAAAAAAGGAAATTAAACATTAAAAAAACAGTGACATGATTGTCTAAAATTAAAATGTTATTACGATGATTTGGCAAACATTTTATTAGTGGTACAGCGGTACTGGGGTGATGAATAGTTTATTTCATGGACGGAACCTCTGTGAGCATTGAACATCCATAGTTTACAATATACACATACCCTTTATGTATTTTTCCCCCTAAACAATGTAGTTAAGAAGGCAAAAGTTAAGGTGGGGAAAGAACCCAAAATACTCCCTGTTGTCAGTTTCTACAATAATCAAGTGTGCATTTCATACAACTAATTCAGTCTTTGAAGGGTTAAATTACATAAAGCTTTAACAAAGAAAGGGAAAAATAATGTAGATAAAAGCAACTGTTCCCAATCAAATGGTCTGGTACAAAAGACTCAGTTTCTTGATTTTTAAAGGAGTGCTCATTATGTGTCTCAATGCCACCGTTTCAATTCCCTCCCTCCTCCCACCCACCCACCCACCCCAGAGCTGGGTGAACTGGAAGATGCCTCTCTCGGGCCCAGCAAGTTTTCATTCTTTGAGTCGCATTGATCCTCCAGAAGTCAGCAGCTGCCTTTGCTGTGCAAAACAAAATATTGAGAATAAATAGTTTCTTTTTTTCGTTTTCTTTCTTTTTTTTAAAATTATTCAGTTTAAGGTCACCAGACTTTAAATGGGTGACCCAGCAGATTTATAAGGCATTCTGCTCAGCAGTCTTTTAAATAGTCCTCTGTGGAAGAGCCATGCTACTGGATTGGACTTGGTCCCAATTCTGGTCGGACGTCACAAGGTCATACGTGGCTGAGAGACTGGATGGCACTGGATTCCGCGGCGGCCCTCACCATACTGTGCCACATGTTGGGATGAGACGGAGAATGGAGGGAATCCTTCTCAGACAGTGACAGCATCATAGCATAGGCCTAGGAGGAAAAAAAACAGTCATTGAGGAAAAAAAATCTCCTAAGAAAATTACAATCATAGACCCACCCTCTTGTCAGTGTAAGGCAAAGGCCACTATTCGTAAACCCGGAGAATGTTGGAATTGGTAGGACCTTAGAAATTAGCCAATCCAATTACCTTTCTTTGACAGAAAGGGAAACTGAGGTACTTAAAGGATACAAGTTCTCTATGAAGACCAATTCGAAAATGGAGGTCCCCTTACTCCTGGCTTGGGCTTGGTTCCTCTATATCACACTGTTGCCAATGTCTAAGTGATGAAGACTTTGGATGTGAAGGTGGATAGGAAAAAAAAAGCCAAAAAATCCAGAATTTTCTGACCGACTAAGCCAGTACCTGCCTGGCAGAGAGCAGACAGGGGTGCTCAGGGAGGAAATGAGATCTCTTCCCTATTGCCCTGCCAAGTCCTGAATAACACTTGAGTGCATCCCTTCTTGGTGCCAAAGAAAATATCCCAGTGCAATATTTAAGCCTTGACTTGTGAGTGAACTTTTCACTGCTGATTTGCCAATGTTGGTCTCATCCCTGAACTGGCTTGTCATGCTGCTCTTGATGTGGAATCACTGAGAGGCCTGCCAAAGACATTCCACCGTCCTCAGTAAACAAGAGGAAAATGTTGTTGTTGTTAAGCAGCATTTTTATAGTGAAGAGGCAAGTTAAGACATGGAGCGGGGTTACCATTCCTGCTGCCCCAAAACTAAATCATGGCAGTCAGCGAGGGGGCTCATCCCTGATACTATCACCTCAAATACATCCAGCGGGACTCTACTGTGAGCAAATTGCCTTAGTAACATCACCTATAGCAACACCCCAGGAAAGGCTATTCTCAACCTTGACCTTACCCAGCCAATCCAGACACCCCATCCACACACACTCATATATATATTCTCAGATTCAGGGAAGATTAGGAGCATCCTCAAGTTCTTACCAAGCACCATCCGGAGACTTACAGGACACATTTATAAGATTACTTGGTTAAGACTCATACATCAAAATGGGCCAATTTGGAAAGGGCCTAAACTTGTAAAATTTAAACATTGGGATCTTTCAGAAGAAAAAAATGGCAAAAATAATTTTCAAAACTGTCTTGTGTCATAAAGACAATTCAGATGAAAAGTACACCGGACCAAAACCTAGAAACCAGAGTTCTCATCCTAGCCCTAATATCACTTAACAATATGATTTCTCTATGTTTCAATTTCCTTGTGGCAAAATTAAGGGGTTGTCCAATCCTCAATGATCATTGAGTATCCAGGTCTGTGGGTCTAGGACATTTCTATTTAATATAGACAAAAATAAAGTATATTGGTTATCAGTTTTAAAAACTAATAATTCCTGAGTATCCAGCTTTGTGGTCTATGGCATTGCTATTTAACATAAGCAAAAATAAAGTGCTTTGGTTAACAGTTTTAAAAAATAATAATTCTTCTAAAATTATAAAAATTAAAACTCTTTAGTCATCCAAATATACATATATACACACATACATAGATGTTGATAGTTTATAGCTATAATTTACAGAAATCATGTGTATATATGTAATATGTACAAGCAAGTTATGTGTTTTGTTTTTATAAATATACTTAGAATTAATTTCACTGTTCAGCCCTGACTTTCTATTTGCTAAATTCCAGTCTTCCAAATACAAATGGCAATGCATTTAGGCAAATGCATCCATTTCTATATATAAGACTCTCTATATATCTTTATCTATATGTACATATATTTGTGTGTATACACACACATACACACACACATATATTTCATGCTAATTTAAGTGTGGCCAGTCCATCTTTAATCTTTAAACAAAATTCCATCTCTTTGCCAACCCAAAGTTTGCATTATATCAGGACTGAGCTTGGGCTTTTGATCATTCTCTTGTATGAGTTTGATTCTTTGGAAAAAGCATAGCAGGGCTGCTTCAATGACTTCTTATTTACATGCTAGCTCAAAAACAATGGTGTAGCTTTGTTACTCTTTTCAAAGTTTCTAAAAGCAACCACAACATTAAAACACAGAGAATTTGGTTATGCTATTTAACACATTGAGGGGCAGGAACTACAATGTTAGAGGTTCCAAACTATAGAATTCTTGGGTTTGCCTCTTAAAATGCACATGAACTGTTGTTATAAGTAATGCTCTCTGAGGCTCAGAATCCTCAGCTCTATATCAGGAAGTAGGTCTGGATGATCACTGAAGACTCCCTCTAGTCTTAAATTCTAGGATTGTAGCACTGAAACATTCAGATTCCCTTCTGGGGAAAATGTTCTGTTTTTATACAGAACCATAGTAGTATTTTCCATGAGGAGACAGCCTCAAAAGTCAAGATATTATTAATGGAAGTAGATCCTTGAATGGTGGAAAAACAGCCCTTCAAAAGAACAGACAACAGAAGAAATTCTTGCTTCTCTAAAGAATCACTAGTATTTTCTGTATTAAAAAAATGGGCCCCACAAAAGGCCACCTCCAATATGTTCCAAAAAAAAAAAAATTCAATTTAACACGTCTAACCATCTGCTCCTTACTAAGCATTGTGCTAGACAATGGGGATACAAAGGCAATGCTAAAATAATACTTGCCCTCAAGAAGCTTAAATTCTTTTTGGGGGGAATGGTCAGTTTATACAAGGGATTTTGGAGAAGAAGAAGACATTAATAATTCCCTGAAAGTCATCCCATAGGAAATAGTCTTGAAGGAACCTTAAGAATTCTAAGAGCCAGGAGATGAAGAAAAATGTACTCCAGATAGGAAGTTTATGTGAAGACACAGCAGCAGGAGGAAACGGAATGCTAAGCTTGGGGAACAGCTAATAGGCCACTAGTATGAGGAAAAGATCATGAAGAGCTCTAAATTTTAAATTAAAATATTTTATTTTAGAAGCAAAGGGAGCCACTGAATATTCTTGAAGAGGGGAGTAACATTGTAATAGCTGTATCTTACAAAGCTTACTTTGGACGATGAAATAGAGAAGGCAAAGACTAGAAGCAGAGTCCCCAAACTCCTCCTGTACCTCATTCTCAGTCTATTGATGTTTCTAGTACCAGTGGATTTACAATAGCCCTCTGATATTCTTCTTGTTCAGAGACATAGTGAAGAAGAAAAAATGGAGCCAGAGGAAACTGAATCGATTTGTAGCTATAAACACATGGGAGAAACTAAAGGGGAAGGAGTAAGGGATTGGAAAAGAAGAAAGTAATATCCTGCCCAACCCCAAACTTCTCTTCATGGTGCCATGATACGGTAAAAATAATGCTTATCTGGATTCAATCCTTAGCTTTCTTGTCAATGACTTATACAGCATTGGGCAATTCACTTTTTCCAAACTTCAGTTTCCTCATTTATTGATTATAAAGGGCTGGGATGAAGAGGTGGGAGAGGATGTTAATCAATGATCTCCTGGGCCTTTCAGATTTTAAATCCATCATCTCCTAAGGTTGAATTCAAAGGAAACCATGTATCATGCCTGACCTGGATAGCTTTTTAAAGTCTATATGGTACTCCAACTCTTTCAAGAAAAATGAGAGAAATCTCATTAAATTGGTTCTTTTGTCTATACCTGTCAACTGAACAACTGAATCTTCAGTCATCACATATTCACAATTTGAGCCAAGATACGTTGTGTTTATGGGCATAGAGAAGGTCTAGTGTCAAAGATAACAGGCAAGAGATATGATTTATACTTTATTCTGCTTATGATTATAACATAATATCCCTATTTTTCCTGGTCTTTGGATTAATTGTATATAATTATTGCATTGGGGGTTTCACGTAAACAACCTTGATTTCCCTTACTGTTGGATTTGGTGAAAACAGAAACTGAGTATTCTCAGAGAAACAGAAATTTCCATTGGTGCTAAAGTCCAAAGGATATGATGGAACACTGGAAAATCAAAGGTACCAATCAAAAGGAAGGGTAACTGTTCCCTCCTCTTCCCCCATATTTCTTCTCCAAGTCACTACATATTCATGAGTATTAAATAATAATAATAAAGATAAGTAACAACAATAATGATAAGGATAACAAAAGCTAGCATTTCTCTAGTGCTTTAAGATTTTCAAAGAAACCAATAATCCTGACAGGTAGGTGCTATTATTATCCCAACTTTACAGAGAAGAAACCTGAGGTTAAGAGGTTAGGATCATGGAGCCAGGAATTATGATTTGAATTCCAGTCAAGTCCAACACTCCATCTACAGTGCCCCCTAGAAGCTTATTAGTACCAGAGAAAAAATAGTCACAGAGTATTTTACTAAGCATGGTGAAGGACCCAAATTAAGCTGAGGAGAGAACCCTTGCCTTCAAGGATCTTGTTAACTCACTTGAAGAGACCTTACATCAATTCAAAACATCTGGAAAGTAATTTCAAGGCAACCCCAAAACAGGCAAAATATGTTCTAGCCACAAGACTAATGGTCTTCATTGTAAAGTGAGGGGTCATTTTAGGGTTGGGGGTGAGAAGTTGTTAGTTAATAAATCCCTCCTGAAAGGTGCCTTACACCTTGGTTGATAAGAAAAAGGAAATAGGCACCAGATTTCATAGTGTCTCTAGGGTCTCTGGTTTTGGTCCTGGTAACTGTCTACCCCAAAATCCATCATTACACAGTCAACAACTTTGGAGAAGACATGATCATTTGGGGAAAGCACCCATGAGAATCATGGCCCCTGGAGCCATGCAAGAAAAGTTTTCCTTTGTTTTGTTCTTTGGGGTTTTTTCCCATGCACACACATTGCCAACACTTTTCTCTGAAGTCAAAATCTGGGGAAATATTCACCTGTGACTTGGACTTTCTGTATAGCGGCTGTTTAAGGTCCTCTGGCAGGTGAGAAGCACTACAAGACAGCTCAGCTTCATTATATTGAGTCTCGTCCATTTTCCTCATTTTGAGGCTATCTGTGAAGTATCTTATATGATCTAAAGCAGAAAGTCCACTTTTATACTCCTCCTCTTTATACCTAAAATGAACCAATGGGGAAGCTTAGTGGGTTTTTTTCTCAGTTTGTCAATCAATCAAATCTCTTTTCATATGAGTTTCTATAATTGGCAAGACCTTATATCCTTATATTTCATCAGGAGACAAAGTATCTCCATCTTCAAGTCCTTTGAAGCTGGTTACCGGCACCCCATTTGAAAAAAAAAAAAAAAGCACCTTCCTCTAACATCAGTTAATAGCCTTGGTGAAGAAAGATGGATGTGGAATAGAGACAGACTTCAATGACATGCTAAGTAAATAAGGCAACAATGGCTGATTTCCTAGCCCAGTCATACCTGGCTTTTGTGGAAAATCCATTGCTTAGGGTGCCTTATATCTGGGTGAAAATGAGTAGGAAAAGCCCCCAAATTTAAGTATTTCACAGAATGCTTTCTTTCTTAATTTCTTTCTGGACATCAATGATATGATCATTTATGTATTCTCACCCCTCTTATATTCATTCAAAATTCTGCCTGAGACTTTGTACGGTTACCAATCAGAGGGCACTACATCCAACTCCAAGGAATCACAAATGCAGGTGACCCAGTGGGCAATGGAAAGATGCATGATGGGCCTAAGTAATGCCCCTAAAGGATGATTAGCATCCAAGAAGTGAGTAAAGAAGTGACATAAAAAGTCTCATCCAGGGAAAGTGTGATTAGAAAAGGAGGTAGGGTGGCCATGAAGTGAGAGTGAGGGATGACATGTGGATGACCCCAGTGAAGTATTGGTGTCCACATGGTAGTAAAAAAAAAAAAAGACCTAAAGGCCTCCAGTGCATTGGGTATTAGAACATCTATGGAGCTGCTATGGATGGATACAGACAAGATGGGTCCTAGAGGATGAGATGCTTTAAATGAGTAGAAATCTGTTCTGACAATGGCTGACATCAAGGTTCACTGGAATATAGAGCATAATCTATTCTGTATCATATAGCTTATTCATCTATTAAATAAAGGAAAGATCTTGAAGTTACTTGTCCCATTTGATCAATCAATATGACAAGCAAGTCAGATCACTAAGGATCACAATGTCTACAGTGATTAAGTTAAGTGGACAGTTCTCAAATCTCCACTTTTCTTTTGGGCATCATAAGTTAAGTCTCAGAAACATTACCATCAGTGGTACTCATGCCCTTTTCTTTAGTCTTGCCTAACACAAATTCATCATAGTTCCATAAATATGCATGTATTCATATACTTAGAAATCTTATCAACAGTTACATTGAGATAATTTATTCACACATTGCAATTTTGAATAGCTTTCATCGTCTGCTACTATTTCCAACACATCACTCCCAAATCAAACCAAAATATTGTCCTCAGGGAAAAAAATTAAGGAAAGTAGAAATCATAATGACTTCTATGTCTTGTGAAGGCTTAACTGACTGACCTGCTTGGGGACGTCTTACAGTTCATTTCCAGAGCACTGGCTTCTTCATAGTCATCCTCAGGGTTTCCTTCATGGAGATTACTTGAAACTGGTTCCTTTTCTAGTTTCCCTGCCATGTCACTTTCCTCATCTTCTTCATCCAACAATACTTCATCATCTGCTTCTTCATCATCCAGCAAATCTGAATTCTGTCCGGCCACCAGGATCTTATCATCCTGAAAGTGGCTTCCATTCATTCTTTAAGAAATCAGAAATGTAATCAATCAATTAATAAACAGATAAATGAATGAATAGATCTGTGCTGTGCTATAACAATCAAAGCAAAATTTATTATCAAGATTTTAGGGAAAAATGTTTTCTATCTTCAATATAATTATGGAGGATTCTGTTTTGTCATATTCCATAGACACTTTAGGAGATGCTATCACTTTAAAAAATAGAGAAATCAAAGTAAAAAACATAATGAAGCATCCTGGCTTCTACAATAAATCAAAATTTGAGTTAGAAAAACCACTGAAATCAAAAACAACTTGATCCAGTCTTTTTAAATCTGTGACTAACCCCCAATCTCAGGAGAAGGAAAAAAAAATTTTAAAAAAAGAAAAAGAAAATCTAATGGAAAAGGAAGTAATAAAGAAATAAATAGCTAAATTGAATCTTTATGAAAGTAATGTTATAAATATAATCCCTTTTTTAAAATCTGAGAAGAAATGTGATTTTTCATGGGAGTTGCAATTTCTGTCTTCAGGGCCACTAAAGGAAAGACAAATACCAGAAATTATAGTCCTAGAGCCAACAGGAACCCCCAAAATCAAGTCCAATGCCTTTATTTTAGTGAGAGGAACTCTCCCGAAGGGCCAGACAGATGAAAAACCTTGCCTGTGGTTAAAATTGTCTTAAGCATCAGAGACACAATCCAAATCCAGATTCACAGGGCTCACCGGTCATGAGCCGCTGTGCTAGTCAATATGGTTTTTAATTATGCTTTCAAAGCTGGCCATTCCCAGAGGATCCAATATTCACCCAAAACAATCTGATGTGCCAGATTAAGAAAGGAAACCCTGGCTGACTCATCATGCTCTCTACTTACATCCTGTTTCATTTGTTGAGGCCAGATGTGTACACATACTCTCTGATAGACAATTAAGAATTTAAAATGTGACTTGACCTTCTGCTTCAAACAGCATTTCCTCCCCCCTTACATTCCTCCTTGCTATCACTGGGACAACATAACTAAAACAGGAATCACCCTGCGAGGCTGCCATCAGTGACCAATTCCTGATGATGATTTTATGTAAAAGGAACCAAGATGCTTTCAATTGTAGATAGTGACAAGCTGGAGCTTCCATCAAATGTCCCAGTGCCCTTGGAGGTTCATGCATGTACCAAATTTTACAGGCTTTAAAAAAAAAAAAAACCACTAAGTTTCTGATTTCCTTTCTTCTTGATCAGCCATACTTGGTTGGAAACTTTTAGGGGACTCTGGAAGATTTCTATATTCAATACATTTACCCCAAAATTCTCCCTGAGACAAAAAAAATGCTAACTTGTTTGCTAACTGTTAAGAGGAATCATGGGGGTTCTTCTGAAAAGGTAAACAATAGGAATCTCTAGTAAGGAGATGACGCAGTGGATAGAGCGCTGGATCTGGAGTCAGGAAAACTTGAATTCAAATCCAGCCTTAGACACTTACTAGCTGTGTGACCCTGAGCAAGCCATTTAAATCCCATTTTCCTCAGTTTTCTCACTGGTAAAATGGGGACCATAATAACACCCATCTCCCAGAATTACTGTGAAGATGAAATGAGATAACAGTGGTAAAGCCTGAGCACATAAGTCCTTTATAAATATCAGCTATCACTATAATCATCATCATTTTTATTATAACTATTAGTTTATTTTTGTTTCTATCAGTTTGATGACTAGATTGTTCTTTCTGTCCATAGTGCCTTGCACAGTAACTGGTCAATGAATGATAGTGTTACTGACAATACAGGTCAAAATAACAGGGTTAACATAGAATACAGCATTTACCTAAATGACCTGCCTCCAACAATCTCCACTTACAAGATCCCAGTTGCCATGAGCTAAACCACGTCAGGGTAGAGACTTCAAAGGGACAAGCCTGTTTACCAAACAGCCATAAGCAGTTGGCAATATAAAGATCACTCAGCTAGTGATACAGGAGTCCCGGACACTCTCGAATTAGCCAAATAATTTGCAACTGCAATTAATCTTCCATCTGTTTTTGAGGAGGGCTGAGTTGCTTCCATCAGGCTGATTCAGCTCTACTATGGAGCCATTAAATTCACGCTCATCACCCTGATTCAGAGCCTCCTCATCTTTCATCTGGATTATCATAACATTCTCCTAATTTTGTCTTTTGTCTTCAATCTCTCCTTTCAAAGCCATAATTCACATGCTCATCAAAATGTCATTCATAAAAAGCATAAGTTTGATCATAGGCAACACTTCCCATTGAAAAAATATCAGTGATTCCTTCTTGCCTCCAGGATAAAATAATTATCTGTATATATGTAGTCTTTACCCCCTATCCCTTCCAAATAAGCTTTTTGAAAGGAGGATTGTTTTATTTTTGTCTTTATTTTTTCCACCTTGCCCAGTGCCTAGAACCAGATTGAACTGAACAAATTACATTAAGTTTCACTGCATGTTCATGTTCATTGAACTCAATGTTCATTGAGTTCACAATTTTTTTAAATTACATTTCGAGCCAGTCATGCTTTACCTTTCCTCTGCATTCCTTGGTGACTGGTGACTATGGTTGCTGTTTCCAATGAAATTTCGAATTTCTGTGAAGTAGGAATCCTCTTTGTCATCCAAGATGGCACCTGTGCTTTCCAGTTCAGAATGAGGTGATGATGTCGCAGTACCTAAGGGAAGGAAGAATCCTTTTTTGAGAAAAGACGCAATCCATAACTGGAGTGTTTTTGTACCTGAACTCAAGCTTTTTGGATTCAATTTGTACCATATAGATATTTAAAATGCCAAAATCAAGGTTTTCTACCCACAGTAGAGAAGTAGGTTCTCCTCAATATTCTGGTGAATTATCTCTAGGATGCATTGAAAAGGCTGTGAGACCTAAGGCCCAACATCATTCAAGTTTTCCCCATTAATTCTTAAAGAATCTCATGATGGAGGGATGGGAGGAGGGAGGAGGACAGAAATTGTGGTGATGGTAGAATGTAATCTCCTTGGGTGGGATTCATTTCTTTTATAGAATCCAAATGCCTGGCTCTGTCCATCACACAGCACAGGCACTTAATAAGGGTTTGTTAAATTGAATGAACATGTCTTAGATATTTTCTGGTATACTGATGTTAATACAAAAACTAATTGACATAATATATACAAGCATATATTATTTATATTGAACACTACAAATCATTAGTTATCTATTATTTCATTTGATTAAAAAAAAAAAACTATTATCTAATTAGCTAATCACAATTTAGATATAAAAAGGGGCAGCTAGGTGGTGCAGTGAATAGAACACCAGCCTTGAAGTCAGGAGGACCTGAGTTCAGATCTGGTCTCAGACGCTTAACCCTTCCTAGCTGTGTGACACTGAGCAAGTCACTTAACTCTAATTGCCTCAGCAAAAAAAATAAAAAAAATAAAAATAAATAAAAATAAATAAATAAAGAGATAGAAAATAATATTAACAATGATAAATGCTCATAATGATATAGCACTGAACAGCACAAAAAGTATTTTCTTTTTTTTAACAAAGTATTTTTAACATAATGCACACCATCTTATCTTTATAATTGAAGAAACAGCTCTGGGAGAAATTTAATAAATTGTCTAAAGTCACATAGCTAGTCAAAGGCAGAGCTGGTATTCAAACAATTCTTATATAATGAGTATAACTCTGTGAAGATTTAGACTGTTCTGAGTCACAAGAAATTTGAAATCCAAAAGACTGGGTGCTAAATGTACGTACATTAAGCACATTATGGCATCTTGTCAAAGAAGTAATCCTATTTCATAGTCACAAATGAGTATCAAGTTTTGTATTTGTGTGTGTGTATTTGTATATCTGTGTATACATATATATTATATAGATGCATATTCTATTTACATTTTATTCATATATATATACACACACAATATACAGTAGATATGAATATCCCATGACCCCATATCATTCATTCCTATTTCAAATTAACCCTAAAAGAGAACTTCATATCATTATCAAATATCTATATGACTATATGTTGCCCATTTGTAAAGTTATCTCTGAAAACCATGCTGGAATGGATGGACACATTCCCTGTGTGAGGTGAATGATCACTGCCCAGACATAGACATACTTCACTGAGGAGTTTAGCCATAAACTCTAAACTGTTGCACAGCTCTAGGGAGCTGAGGAGCTACAAAAAAAATCTACAAATTGTTGGACTTTTCATGACATGGTAGAATACAATTGGAATTTGCCAGAAAGAGTCTTAAGAGTCCAAATTCATCCATCCTTCACAAGTTAAGGATTCCAATGTCCTCCCAACATCGCATCTCAGCGTATGACATAATGGATCACCTACCAGACATGTTCCCATTCTCGTGTTTCTTTAGGTGTCTGTCTAGGTTGGTCTGTTGGCCAAAACACCGGTCACACAAGTGACATTTAAATGGCTTCTCCTTATTGTGGATGTTTCGCACATGTCGCTGTAAGTTGGAAGATATGCTGAATGATCGATCACAGTATTTGCATCTGAAACAAACCAAGCAGGCCAAGAACATTTTCAATCAAAGCACAGGATGTTTTTTTGAATCCAGAGAATACAGGATAAGCTCTAAGGGAGCAGGTGGAAACTTCAAAGAAAAGATCTATATGCACACAGAAGCTTCCCTGATAATCTTTCCTTTGCCCTCATTTCAACCATTCCATTTCCATGGCATCTCATTCCTTTTACAAGATAGCTCAAGCACTACCCCCATCCAGGTTCCAGTGTTCCCCCTCCTAAAGTGGCTTTGGACTTATTTTGCATCTTTCTGATATATATTCATTATTGTACATGTTGTCTCTTTCTGAGAACAGAGACTATTTTCTTGCTGCCTTTGTATCTTCAACATCTGAAACAGTACCTAGCACACAGTAAATATTTCAAAATGTTTATCTGATTGATTGAATGATGTTCTTTTTAAATTGCTATTGCATTTAAAGAAACAAAATGGGTGAGGTTTAAAGTTACAACATGGTACCGTGACAATTCCAGGTCCCCTACTCATTGACTCTTACATTTTAAAATCACTTTTATGAAAAAACACCCAACAATATTTATTGCCCGAAAGAAGCTGGACAAATTAAGTCTAATATTTTCAAAGTACTCCATGCCAAGTTAAGGAATTTATAAAGTAAATCACAATTCTGTTACTTCATGTCTTGCCAATACAACACAATTAAACACTTTGTGGGGAGAAAAAAATAACATGAAATAAATTCCCTCTAATATTCAAATAAGGTAAGAAGGCCATTTTTTTCTCTGTTCAAAATCACAGTCTGATTAAATCTTTTCTTGAGGAATTAGCTTTCTTGATTGGCAATCCCGAAGGAAATTTCATTTATCTTCCCCAACCCAGCAATAAACAATTCAAGTCTTTAATACTGTGCCAACGTGAGAAGTGGAGTCTATCACTTGTGCACCAGAAGCATCAATTTTCATACTCTGGAGTGATTTGGAGGCCCTAAAGCCTTCACTGGATTGCTCCTTAAGCAGTACTAAGCCATGCTACAGCTACTCCAAATTCCTTTTCTGGCCTGTGGCCAAGAACTTTCGATATTAGGACCTCTCCCTCTTTTTTTCGATTCTCCTGCTTTTCTTCTAAACAAATACATGACACTGAACAAGGTTGTTGTTCCCAAAAAGCAATTTGTCATTGCTCAGGTTAGGATATTATCATTTATTTCAAAGTATTTCTTGAATAAGGAATAAAATCAGTTGCGAGATATTACTCCATCTGCCTTATCATGGAGCTATGGAAAAAGTGTCTTTTTCCCTTTAATCAAGATTTCTCTCCTTTTCATTGTAGAGCACAGAAAGTATCTTTCCCCCTCTCTTTTATTTCTTAAGATAATAAATTGGTTTTTACCCAAGAGATCCTTAATTTAAAATTTCAGAAGCAATGAGACTTCTAAAGCTCATACTTGTGTCTGAGTGTTTCTGTGTGTGTGTGTGTGTGTGTGTGTGTGTGTGTGTGTGTGTGTGTCCTATGCTTCTGTTCAGAACATAGCCTGACACAGTGAATTATAACCTGATAGGCGTTCATATCCCATCCTGGGCATTTCTACCTTTGGCCCCTTCTGGCTAACCCTTGACCTATCTGGGTCTCAGCTTCCTTATGTATTTTAAAAAGAAAAGAAAAAGAAAAAGAAAAAAAACTTAGACTAGATGGTCTCTAAAATCCTTTCTAGCTTGAGTTCTACAATCTTATTTTTTTCAGATTGTTTTCCTCATCTCCTTTCTGTCACACACACACACACACACACACACACACACACACACACACACACCCCTTCATCTTGTTTCCTGTCTTCTTGCCCCCCTTCCCCTTTTTCTTCAGATCTGTCAATCAGACCTCAGGTCCTGGCTTGGCTGCTAGTGACCTCACAGCTCATAAGGCTGCAAACACCCCCTGATACTAATACCTTTAGAGTTAAGCAATGTCACCTGGCATCTATTTCTACACATTCATGGAGTAAATTTCAGAGACAAGTAATTTTTATCTGCGATCAGGGAGTAGAAGCGTGCTTTAAGCATCATCAGAAAGACACTCCCAGTCCCACAATTTTGTTTTTAAAGCAGGAGACCATGCTACTACCAATAATATTTTTTCTATAGCACCTTACAATTTGAAAACCCTTTTAGAAATAATATCCCATTTGATCCTCACAATTATCCTGGGAGATAAATGCAATTATTTTCCCCTTTTGTACAGATGGAGAAACCGAAGACAGATACACTTAAGTGACTTGACTAGGATCCTTTAGCTAGATGATGCTCTACTGATGCCAAAATCATGAATAGACATATTTAGTCAAATCCCAAATATCTCCCCTGAAAGGGTCCTTTATGAACATGCTGCCCATACATGCACATCAACCATTACAGAGATTAAAAGAAAAATCAAGTAAAATGTATCATCAAACCTGTATGGCTGCTCTCCAGTATGTGTCCTTAAGTGACGTGTTAAGTTTGCTGATCTTGGGAAAATCTTGCCACAATATCTGTTATTAAAAAATTTTTGTAAGAGAATGTCATCACTATCATTTTTTACCCCATTTGACCTGTAGAACAAACCAGATGCCTAATCCTAATGTAATTAATCCTGCATGTTTTTGGTATTTAAAATTTTAAAAGAAAAAAAAAAGCTGCCTTAAGCTATAAACAGTCCTACACATGATAGCTCCATCACTGGGTGGGGTTGAACGTGGGCACAAGTAAACAATTAAGAAAAATTGGCTTTTGTTGGGATGACCCCAAAGTTCCATTTTTATTAACTCCGCGTCTCTTTTGTTCGCAAGATTGAACTTGGATCAAAAGGGAGGGGGAAATGATGAGTACTTTGTGATTTCAGTCTGATGTAAACTGATTCCAAACGTTTCAACTCATTTTCCAAGTCAGCCAAAGTGACAATGTGCTGTACATTGAGCTGTATCAGATCAGACAAGACTCGAGGACCTCATCCATCAAGGTATGCTCCTATAAAAGCTTTCCTTGAAAGAAGGTGACATGTTTTCCAAAAGAACAGATAAATGGATATCCCTGCATCAGATAGCATAGCTCCCCCTGGGGCTAGTCAAAAATGATAAAGTTAATTAGAACAAAAACAGGCTGCCGATTGCTAGGACCCTCTACCTGCTGGGGTCGTATGATTCCTTCACCAATATGGCACCTAACGGGTTAGCTTTGCCTCTAATTGTCATGACTGTTCATTTGTGGATGCCTGAGAACAGTAGGACTAAAGTTTCTAATGAAAATAATTAACTATGAGAGAAAATTCATCATTATCAAGGTGACGGGGAAATATAAGAAGTAGATAGGATGTCGAATATTTTCTATCTCATTTATCAAAACTCTGAGTGGTCTGATTGAAATTCCTCACATAATATAGAACACCATTTTCATGTCTCATTAAATAAAGAGTACTTTGAGAAGCTACAGACCTACCAGGATCTCTATTAATCATCCAATCAAGAATCATTTCCAAAATAAACAAGGGGGAAAGCCCGTCATAATTAACTTGGCAATTACCTGCAAGTATACCGTTCCTTGCCCTTCCGAAGCAGGTTCTCGGGCAGAGCATTCGGAGGGGCTCTGAAGTTGAACATGGAGGGGACTGACTGGATGAGTTCATTGCCTTCTGGTTTCAGAGCACTGAAGCTTTCTAGCTTTTCAGCCATGTTTTCAATGGCAGACATCTGAGAATTTAAAAAAAAATACAATACAATACAATCAATGGGCGGTGACCTTCACTGCCACTCAAAGTAATGATACTGATCATGGCGCCATGATTTTGATAGCACTTTAAGGCTGACAAAGCATTTTCCTCAGGATGAGCCCATGACGGAGGGGACACACATTTTATCGCCCTCATTTTAAAGATGAGTGAATGGTCAAGGTTATATGATACAGAAGAATGGATAGAGTGCTGGACTTGGGAGTCAGAAGTCCTGAGTTTGAATCCTGCCTCAACTACCTACCAGCCATGTGAACCTGGGCTTCAGTTCCTTCATATGTAAAGTGAAGATACCAATGGCATCTATTTTACAGGGTAAATATGGGGATCAAATAAAACAATGCAGAAAAAGTCTTTGTAAACCTTCAAGCACTACAAAAATGCTGGTGGTTAAATCATTATTAACTTCTCAGCTTCAGTTTTATCTCCAGAGTGGCGATAATGATAGCAGCAGTTCCACAGGGCTATTATTAAATAATAATTATTATTAATTAAATTAATTAAAATAACATAAATAATAACCATTACAGATGGTTTTCCATTTTGGCTCTGTACCCCTAGTACCTAGCTCAGTGCTTTGCACAGAGGATAATAGGAAGGGACATTAGAGGCCTCCCATTTTATAGAAAAGAAACATATATAAGTACCAAGGTTTATAAAGCACTTTATACATGTAATCCTATTAGGTGAGTGTTATTATTATCTCCATTTTACATTTGAGGTAACTGAGGTAAACAGGTCACATTATTAATTTTGCAGAGCAGCATTTGAACCTCTCTTCTTGATTTCAAGTCCAAGATGCCGTCCAGGAGCCAGCTAATTGCTGCTCTTTAATTAATTAATTCAAATGCTGCTCCTTAAAGATCATGAGCTCCTGCTTAAACTAAATCATAAATCTTCAGGAAAGTGTGAGATTTCTGTGGTATTGATCACAGTCTCTTTTCTAAATCACCCTACTCCCATTTCCAGCCCAAGGAAAGCCTGGTAGGGCTAGATCAGCTCAGTTACTGGGGATGACAAATCACTGTAGCAATAAAAGATGAAAACAAGTAAAGAAATAAATGTGCGGGCAGAATCTAAGACATGAGTAGTTTGCTAATGAATGTTTAACATCCAGCTTTCCAGAAAGTGCAGTACTGAATAGTGGGACTAGGAGCACAGAGAACAAAACAAACCCTACTCACAACGAGTTTCCATTCTAATGGGAAAGACATACATACATACATACATATATATGCAAAAGAAATTTTATATTGACATTTACACATAGATACATGCATGTGTATTCCCATATAGACTTACATATACAAAGGAAGTAATTTGGGATGAAGGACACAGGAATTATCATTCTATGTGATAATTATAAATCCCTTTGTATCTTTGATATTATTCTCTATTGAGGTTTTGGTCCAGACTTAGGATTTCATTAGAATAGGAATCTCCTGATAAGAACCCTCAACCCCAAATCAGTTGAGATGTCTCCAAGAGTTGCCTGGGACACCAAGGGTGACTGGCCCAGAGTCACACAGAATAAGTCAGAGGCAAGTCTTGAACTCAGATCTTTCTGAAATGTTTTTCTTGTGATAACTTCCCCTTTAAATAATAAATGCTTTATATAGACTTGTTTGCATGCTCCTGTGCTCTCTCTCCCTCCCTCTTTAGAATATAACAAGCACCCTGAGGTCAGGTACTTTTTGACTTTCTATGGACAAGGTATCTATTGCATAGTAAGCACAATTAAAGGCTTGCTGACTGAGTTTCTAACAGTAGCTACCATTCTTTCATACCATCCCTTGGGTACTGCTTTAGAATTAGTTTCATAGGCTAATTAGAATTAGAATTAAGGATGATCTGCATTCTTAAAGGCTAACATACTTGTTGGGGGGGATCCTCCCTCTTAACTGCACTTCCCAAAGTCATCCTGAGCTGGCTTCTGGGTGTCCTTCATTTTAAAAAAGACTAAGAATTTTTTCCACAATACACCTTTTTTAGACTAGTCACAATTGAAATGGGGGCAAGGAAGAAGTGAACTTTCAGATCATAGCACTGAGTTACTCATTTCTGCGTTTCCCCCATTCTCTTTCTCTGTAGCTTTTAAGGACAATTCTTCAAGGACCTTTCAAGGACATAGCAGAGACCAGCAGAGGAGGTAAAGGTGGCCAACCAAAAAAAAAAGACAAGGGTAAAAATGAGGGGACCCAGAAAAAGGCACAAGGTGGGATCCAAAAGCAATTTCAAACAAAGAAATGCCACAATTGGCTGCATCAGCTGATGGGTGCTATGGGGAGAGACAGGAACCAACCCCTTGGAGCCCCGAAGGAGAAAGAAAAAAACATATTTCATATTTAAGTGGGAAATGAATGAAACCTAAGCTTTATAGACACAAGGCGACACAGGATGCCATTTGTTTCTGAAACCAGACAGGGGCTGTGGCAGGGTGAGCCGAATTCAATTCTCTCCTTACTAAGCAAATATCCTAGGCTTCATGGTCCAAATGACTATTCATGTTCTAGTTAGCTCTGGGTGATGGGGGTGTTTCCCCCTCCTCCTTTAGCCCCTGGCCTGGCCTGCCCTCCCATTTCATGCTCAGACTCTTAATGCTAGCTACAAATTGCAACGTACAGGGTACCACTGCCAATTTGCCAAATGTCTTTCATCAAACACTGTGCAAAAAAAAAAAAAAAAAAAAATCTCAGAGGGAAGTCAAGATACATTTACTTGTCAGACGGCAAATGTGAAAGCATTGGAAAGCAGTCGGGGCTATAAGCTCAGGGGTTTGATTCATAATCACTCAGCTGCTAAAACATTCTCCACAGATGCGAGTGGACAGCACATTTGTCAATATGAAGGATTCTGACAGGTGCTGATCACAGGGCAGAGAGATGTGATGATGATGGCCCTCCAAGAGGGACTGATTCTGGCTCGACAGAGAGATGGCATTCTCAGACTCCAATGCCCACCCTCAGCGTTTTTTACATGACCTTGGAGCTTGTTTATTCAAAACCCATCTGTAAAATTGTTGGTGATGGGATTTTTACTGCACTGAATCTTTCTAATTGTTCCTTGTTTAAAAAAAAAAAAATGGTGATATCCTGCTCCTAGGGAATAGATGAAGGGAACAAAAATAACAAATGGCCTTCCAGCCGATCGGCACGAATGAGAAAGAAACAAGGTTGACAATTTCATGATTCTTATTGCTCATTGCTGATGGTAATAAAATGTTTAATTCCAGTACGTTTAATATCTGAGGAAATAATCAGTCACCTTAAGGGACTTCATATTCCAATGAGAGGGACAACATACAGATACTAGGGCTATACAAAATAAACACAAAGCAGATGAGAGTCCCCTCAGGTTTATTATCTCATGGTGCTAAATCACAGTAGGACCTACTCCCCAGCCCCAGCCCCAAAGACACCAATTCCAACAGCCACACATCTCTGGGAAATACTTTCATTTTACATGTAAAATGGCCTGACTAGGTCTCTTGCCTGTCCTTAAGTCTATTCTCCTGGTCCCACAAAGGGAGAAACAAGCACTCCAAGTCGCTAAAGGCAATCGGTTGTTTCGGAAAAGACATCTTGCTTTAAGAGCGGCTATTTAAGAATGTGACTGCGTATGCCTCAAACTTGTCCTGTTCTAAAAATTCCCTAGCTGCAAGAAGAAATATTATGGGGCTGATTGCTGAATAAAAGGCATTCTTAAAGATAACAGGAGAAAGAAAGGGAGGAAAACTATTCCTGCCCTCCTCTCCTTCATCCCCCCTTCTCTTCTCCTTCTAAGGATGCTATGCAAAAATCAAAAGATGAAGGGATAGGGAAGATGAAGGAGGCTGTGGAAAAAGTGAAGGGCAAGTATTACACACACGTGTACATACACACACTTTGTCCAATTTATATTCCTTCTGCTCATTGCTACAAACACATACAAAAGACACATACAAGCCATCATTGAAGCCTGCCTTTCATCTTGGTTCATGCACGTTATGTTGGTGCCATGTATTGCTTGCCAAGAGATTGCATGGATTCCCCCATGCAATCAGAGAGTGGGACACCAAGGTTTGCTGAGGGGGCAGAGAGGACATGTCCAGTACACACAGCTGAAGTTTCATAGACTAAGGTGAGTCCCACCTAATGTGTAATCCTGGTTGCTGGGATCTCTCCTGGCATCCATACCCTCCTAATATGGAACCCAAGACAAAGCTGTTCATTCCCAGGGGAATGGACAATGATCTACTTTGGTACTGGGAAATTGGGGACGTACATTTTACCAAGCTGTGTTCTATAATTTGAAAACACACACACACAATGAGATCTGGTATCTTTGGGTCATGGTGTTTAACTACATCTCAGTGGTTTGGGTATTTTCCTATAACTTATATGACAATATGATTGGGGGGGAAAGAAGGAAAAGAATGAAGGGGGAAAGGAAGAGAAGCAGGAGGTAAGGGAAGAGAAGGAAAAAAAGGAGAGGAGCAAAAAGGGAAGAAAGAAGGAGAGAAAGGAGAAAGATGGAGGTGAAGAATACAACATGGAGATGAAGACAGAAAAAAAGAAGAAAAACTGGACAAAAGTCACATTACATATTCAGAAAAGTTACTGTTTTGTGGTCCATTAATGTTTTCTAATCTCTGATCAGCAAATGACTTTACATGGACAAAAAATTTTTTTTGATTTATACATATATAACAGTTGTTGATGCTATCAGTAACTAAACCCTGGAAAAGGAAGTTGTTTCACTCCCCCTTCCTGGTCCCTAAGAGGCTATTAACCTTATATTGACGCAAACTCAAATGTACTCATAATTCCCCAGCTCCTGCCCCCAAATGCAAACATTGCTCTGGTCTGATAAAAACAGGCATTATTATAAACATTTCAGCAAGCAAAATATCAACAGGGTCCTGAACATTTATCTTAAAATTTATTATTCAGCAGCTGAAAATTGGTGACATAAATAGAGTACTTTCCCTTTAAAATGATGAAAATGATAACCTGATTGCATGAGCTGATAGCCCCAACGGTGCCATGAATTACATGACCTTGGCTTTCACAAATTGGATTACTTCGGGTGTTATCTTAAAACAACCAGCTCTCTCAGAAATAACTTATGGGAAAAGTTTGTCCATCTTAGTTTGCTATTTTTATTTGCTTTGTATCTTGACAAATCTCAAAATCATGACCATGAAGTTTAAGCATTTATTTCAAAGACAGAAATAAATGGCGACCTCTTTCCATGGCATTATTTTCAACAGCCATAATTATAAAATCACTTAGATTTTATGAGCATGAAAATATGATGAGTATAACAAATTATCCAGTCTGTCTAATATTCATGCTTAATAATATATATCAAGTGATTATGAAGTGAGTGGGGCAAATGATCTGAGATCATTTCTAAATGAGTTCAGCAGCAAATAGGGTAACAATGACAATCAAAGGGAGTAGAGGAAAACTGAAATCATAGCTAGCTATTTAAATCAGAGAGGCAGCTGTTGTAGGCAGTATTGGAGGGGTACTCAGGAAATCCTCTGTCTAAAAGTATGTCCCATATTTTCTATCATATTGTTCAAATGTCACTATTCTATATTTCTTTCCCTTTGGGACATTAAAGCTTTCTAGCCACTAAGTCTCCTATTAATATGAAATTAAATTAAAATTTTAAAAATTTAATTTAACTTTTTAAAAACTAAAATTTATTTTAATTTAGTTTTTAAATTATTAGATTTAATTAAATTTAAATTTAATTAAAAATTAAAATCAAATAAAAACAAAAATAAACCTGAAATGTATTAACACCTATAAGTAACCAATGCTTACAGGTGCTTAGAGAAAAAGGTAGGGAGAGGTACACAGATAGGAGAGATGTATGAAGGTAGATACTGGGCATTATGGGCAATAAACTCAGGAAGACACCAAAGGCAGACTTTACCTACTTCACTTTTTCTTTAATTAGGAAGTCCTGCCTGCTTAGTCTTGGATGTCAGAAACAGCCTTTCAATTTCAAATCACCAAAAAGAAAAACTTGGATAAGAGAAATAAATAACAACTAGCAAGACTAAGCTGGCCCTCTTGAGTTCTCTCGTGGAAAGCTACTCAGAATTGCCCTCCTGATATTTTAATAAGGTAGCTGGTCTCTATCATGGAGGCCTTTTGCTTGCTCCTAAATTAAAACTGGATCTTTGAGCGAGAAGGTGAAAGGAATAGGGGGAAGTGAGGCAGTGTAGAATATTTGCACAACACTTAACGTCTCATGTTTTTCTTTCCCCATAATATATTTGGAGGGGAAATGACAATTAATACAATTCCAGTCCCAGCAAAATACACCCATAGCACAAGTTCATTTAGTGGTGGTAGGATCTCTGTCAATGGTTACTTATTAGCTAAGTGATGCAGCAGAGTACACAAAACACCACAGAGCTGTCACTTTTGTTTGATTTTCCAAAAGCCAGAAGCCCATTCCATTCTCCTATGACTTTGCCCATCAGTTTGTGAACCTCATCCCTTAATCCGGTCCAGTAAAAGCATCTTTTTCCTCTAATCCTACAGGACACAGAGCTCAGTTTGGACAAGATTCTACAATGTTGGCTGCCTGGCCCCCATGGAGATATCTTAACAATGGGGCCTTCTGGGCTTGAGAAAGTGACTTTTTGAACCCTAAGTGTAAATCATTACATTTATCCCTAATATTTCTCATAGTACTTCTCCAGCAGATACTCCCCTGCCATGGCTGTTAATGCTCTCTTGTTGACTTTACTGCAAATAATTTTGACCATAATTTGTATTTCCTCATCTGTGGCCATGCTGCATCCCTCCACCCCTGACATCTGTAGATTATTAAACTCCAGGGAGCAGTGCTTATACACAGCACACCTAGCACAGTATACCTAGCCTTGTATGCAGTAAGCATTTAATAACAGGATGATGAATGGAATAATGTTGAATGAAATTAGACTGAATAAAATGTCTTTAGAGAACCAGAAGACATTTCACATCAGCCTGAAATTACTTAAGAAACCTCACCCTGTGGAATAAACTTTAAATCTTTTCACAACTTATTAAATATTAAATGATAAAAATCAAGGGACTGTAGCTTGGAAAAGCTAAGTTTTGGGGGTTTTTTTGTTTGTTTTTTTGTTTTTTGCTTAACTGTTCACAACAGCTCCATCATCCCACAGAAAAGCGTAGATGGTGTCAGTACACCATGATCTAAAGTGTAAGTTACTTTGTTTGTTTTTAATTTATGGTACAGTGGTGCATTGTTTTAATCAAAAATATAAGTAGGAAACTTACCCAAGTTCTCTGATCAGGCAGTTGGAACTGGGAGCAAAATTGAAACAAAAACAAAAAATTACTTTTATGTTGGAACCCTCATTTCAGTTGATCTGAACAATTAACACTTGCTATTTGCTGTTTATCATGGAATTGTACCTTAAAAATAACTGTAGCAACAGAGAACCAAAAGAAAATGTTGCCACCATAACTTTCCTCAGCCGTCCTTGAGGACTCTAAATCCCATTTTAAGCATCTGAGTGAAAATAAGTGTCCCCCTCATGCTCAGAAAAAATGACCCATGTGCCCAAGTCAAGGAAGCTAGCTGTGATTTGGGGTGGGGGAGTTTGGTTAGCCCTAGTTAACTGCAAAATCACTGCCCATTCAAGGCTCAACTGACTAGCCAGATATTAACTTTTCCCTTGCCCATTAAGCTATAATAAACAATGTCCACTGTTTTTCATCCTTTTTAAAGATGATGAAGAAAAGGCAATGCAGGATGGGGCATAACATGAACATCAAAATCCACTCATGGTGCACATGGTCCATAGCTGTAGCTTTTTAGCCATCGGAACTTCTGCTGTAAAAAGCTGAAGATTTTAAAAGCCTGAGTTGGCCTCTGACTGGATATGTGGCCACAAGTTCAAAGGACTGACCACTTATCCTAGAATCTTGCTTGTAACTAGGAGAAGGAGTTATGGAAAAGCTGAGGCAATGGACCAGAAAGTGAGCTCCTTGAGGGCAAGAATGGTTTCATTTTTGTTACTGATCCCCAGAGCCTAGTTAGGCACTCTAGATGCTTAACAGATGGTAATCTGTGTCCATGAACCTTAATTAACACTGTGACATGTGGCAAACATTCTATTAAGCTCTAGGAATACAAAAAAAAAAAAAAAAAATTTTTTTTTTCCTCAGGGGCATTATATTCTAATGGAGAAAAACTGAAAATAAAGAAGAACATACAAAACATATAATTCATAAATGAAAAATAACTAAATGGAAGGTAACCTTAAAGGTGAATGATCCACCTGATGCAGAAGAGGGAAGGACTTGAGAAAAACAGGCTGAGTTGATCATGATACAGAATTATATTGGAACTTTTGTTTCAATTGATGTGAACAATAAACACTTAACTTAATATTTGCTGTTTTTCATGGAATTATACCTTAAAAATAACTGTGGCAACAATCAGAGATCAAAAAATGTTGCAAAACATTAAAGAATTCGTCTAAATTCCAAAAGGAATGTATGGGATTCCATTAGAAGAAAACCATATATAGAAATAATATATCTAATTAAATTATTTTTCTGCACCTCCCCCAAAAGAAAAATTACCAACCTGTTAAGACAAAGGATAGGCAGTACTATGGGGCAGCAAAAATTATATTCTAATGGGGGGGGGGGAACCTACAAAGAGGAATGTACAGAACATATACAGCTTAAATGAAAGGTAACTAAATGGAAGGTAACCTTAAAGGTGAATGATCCACCTGATGCAAGGAGCAGGGAAGGACTTGAGAAATGATATGGCAAGAGCCATACACATGCTAGGTGGGAACTAGGTAGAATCAGGATGAACTGAGTTCAAATCTAGCCTCAAATACTAGCTGTGTGATTCTAAGTCATAAAACCCAGTTTGCCTCAGTTTCCTCATCTATAAAATGAGCTGGAGAGGGAAATGGCATACCACTCAGTATCTTTGCCAAGAAAACCCCAAATGGGGCCGCAAAGACTCACACCACTGTACAGCAACATACAAATGTCAACATCTTTGCAATGGAAGATATGCCAGGAAAAACAAATCTCAGATTACAAAAGACCATTTTTTCCCAAAGGGAAAACAGAAGTGAAAGTTAGTGCAGTTCTATAGGTAAGAGTCCTTCTTGAAAAGCTTAGACTGGCAGCCTTCGGAAGGGGACAGAGTCACTCGGGGGAAGGGGGTTGATTACATTTCTTTCCAGATTGAGGGAAAAAGAGCTAACCTAAGATTAGGACTGGATACTAGATTTTTTAGTTTAAAAAATGAAGAAAAACCTCCCAGATGGAGAAAGGTGGAATGGTAACTAAGCTCAGGACTGGACACTAGATTTTTCAGTTACAACTGAAGAAAAAACTCCCAGATGGAGAAAGATAGAAAGGCTTCGCTCAGATATGGAGTAGTTGTAGAACACTGACAGAAGAAATAATCTCTAAAATTCCCATCCTAGAACCAAAGCCTGTTAACACTCCTGAAGGCAAAAACTATAGGAACAAATGGCATTGCATTATTTTGGGGGTTCGTTGCTGTTGTTATTATTTTTTAATCACAGGTGCTCACTCACATGGCTGAACTAAGGATCTCTTTCCTTGCCTGACGTCAGCTGGATGCAATTGGCTTCTGTTTCCAAGCTCTCATTCCAATTCTGTTTTTTAAAAACTATATCATATTATTTCTCCCAAACTCCCTTGGTTGCCCCTGTCCTTTGCATTTCCTTGTGTTCCTTTGTTCATGACACAAGATCCCAGGCGACTCTGGGAAAAAATGACCTTTGCCACTTTGAAGCCAGGATCCCACTCACACAAGTCATTTTTAGAGAGTTGTATTTCTCTAACTAGAAGCATAATCACAAGCCATTCATGTTTTATAACTACCCTTCCAAGTAGAGAATTATTATGAACTTGGGACCTTTTAAATCTATTTCATCAAACCACAAGTCTAGAAATGCCTAGAGTTACAGATCTGAGTCATAAAGGATCATCCAGAAAGATAAAATTTAAAATTACCCCTCCCTTAGTAGGCACTGTGATAATAGCCAGAGATCATGGGACACCAATGGTGAGGGAAATGGGACATCAGTGGTGAGGAAAATGGGTGAGCAAAAAAACAGCAGCAGAGATGGTGAGATCTTTTTTTTTTTTTTTTTTTTTTTTTTTAACATCAGGCTTGGTAAAAGCAAAACCAAGAAAAAACAAAACACCTGAATAAATTCCAAATTCAGGAAAACAAGCAGTGAAAAGGTGTCACAAAATGTCCTGCTTTAAGAAAAAATTTTTTAAAGGAATAGGAAGGTGGCATCCATTATAAATCTAAATGAGAGTTATTCTAGAAGACAAAATTATTGATCTACTTGACCTCAAAGAAATCAAAACAACAAATGAAATCCATTCTTCCAATTTTTTTCCTACACAAGATCTGTATCTATCTTTAGTAGCCCCAAGCCACAGCACCAAAGAGCAAAATGCCTAGAGTGACAATTATCCCCATCAGACTTCCTTTATATCTCAGTCCTTGGCAGGTACCTGGAACATAGTAGGCCCTTTATAAAGACCTATTAATAAGGAACTATCCATCATTTCCTTGCAGCAAGCCTGCAGGCTTACAGATCAAAGGCAGTAACTTAAATGGTGCTTTAATGGTCCTATGACTAAGCCAACACTTGGTAAAAATCAAACTATCAGCTCAGGTTCTAGTCATTATAACATGCCACATTTCTCTCAGCCATCTAATCTATGTACCCATACATTCCCATGCTGTGGAGTTATTGGCAAAGAACATCTCTTAATTTCCAAAACCTGTGTTTTTTCCTGACAATCATCATTTCCTCTGACTATCTATGGCAACTTCCTCCCTATCTCAGGATCCTTTTAGGCGGGCGTCAAGGTGAAAACTATTTTCATAATATTAAAACATTTTTTCCTATTCCATATAGTGAAGAGAAGTTTTTTCATAAACTTCAGAAACAGATATGAGAATCTCCCTCTCAACCACTAAGCCCAACATTAAAGAGATCTGCAAACACATGTGAAACAATGCCTGCTCCTCCCATTAATTTTTAAAAGTTATTTTTCATTTAAAATGTCAACATGCAATAATTTATTTTGATGATTGTAAATGAATCAATAAATAATAGTTTAATGTTTATCAGTTTAAACTTTTAATATGATAAACAAAAAACCAAAGTTCTTTGGGGTCCTCAATAAATTTTTGAGACTATAAAGGTAAAGTGATATAATGGATAGAGGATTAAGCCTGAAGTAACAAAGACCTGAGTTCAAAACTAACCTTGGCAATTACTGTGTGACTCTGGACAAAGATCTTAACCTCAGTTTTCTTAGTTGTTAAATGGGAATGAGAGCATCTCCTCACAGGCATGTTTTTTAAGTTGTTAGCACAGGGAATGGCTCATGGAAGGTGCTTAATAAATGCTTCTTTCCTTTCTAAGGCAAAAAATTGGGAACCACTGACTAAGGTACTGTATTTTATATATAGTATAATTTTTGTATGTAAAAAAATTATCCTGATCTTGATGGAGTATGGCAGACTGAAGAGTCTGCATTGGGGGTCAGGAAGATCTGGATTCAAGTCCTACGTGAAGGTTCAATGTTTGACTCTGAACAAATTACTTTATCTCTCTTCAACTCAAACAATTTTCTAAGATTATATATTGCTGACTGGGTGTTAACAAGTGTTGGTAAAAGGAGGGTAATCACTGGGGTTCACTACACTGACTTCATCAATAACAATAATAACAAACCCAGACATTAATCCTGACACCCATGTAGCTAGACTAGTTATTTATTTGTTTATTTATAGATGAGACAACTGAGAAGTAGGTAAATAATTGGCCAGAGGTCATATAGTAAGTCCAAAGCATTGCTCAACCAAGTTTATTCTACTCTAAGAAGAATAGAATAAATGATATGTAATAAACAGGCTTGCTGGTCTGCCTCAAAACCACAGTGCCTTTCTCCATGAAAATAATATGTAGACTGGTTAGGAAGTTGAACAAATAGTATTTATGGTTCCCTCTGGTACATGAACATTTCAAGATACATGTCATTTATCGGTGTCCTTGTCTTTCTATTCCTTATTAGGCAAAGGCCCAGGATTATTTCTTTTAAAAATATTTCCTTTTTTTTTTTTTTTTTTAATTCTAGTGCCTAATGGAATACATTGTGTCTACTAGCTAGATAACAGAATCTCAGGTACAAACCTGTATATGTTTATATGTATCTATACAACTTCCCAGTATCATTTATACTATCTGTTAAAAGTGAAGAGGAGTGATAACTTTTAGAACTGGAAATACCACTTTTAATGTAACCAACTAAATTCAATTATTAATTATAAACTATTATATCATAAACTATTAGTTTATTTAACCAACTGAATCATTCCATTTCCAAGAAATGCTCGTAAGATTTTGCTTACTCTCTGACAGAAATATGATCTTCAATTTAGAAAAGACAAAAACCAACAAAAATACAGATTCGGGGAATTTTCACTGTTCCATGAGCCATTAAATAGAAATTAGCTTCCTTCAAAGCAGTTGCCTCCTAGATAAGACCTTTCCTTCTCATTCCCACCCCCAAGCCATTAGTGATCTCCTTTTTAAAATAACACAAAACCACTTTGTATTTATGTTATACAAACACATTAGCACTTGCATTGTATCTCTTCAGTTAAATGTAAGCTCTGGGATGGCAGAAAGTGTTTCCTTTTGGTTTCTGTATTCCCAGCACCTCATAAGGTACCTTAGTGGATAACAAGAACGTGGGAAATGCTTGATGAATTGAAATGAAAGCTTAGGGGGAACTCTTGTTGAAATGAGTGAAGGAGCTAAATATAGTGAGCCAACTATGGGCAGCAAAGAATGTGGTCCCACTCTGAATCAGCAATGGTGTTTAATTGCTGAGGATGAAAAAGTTTCTGCTCAAAGATTGATGGCTCACCAAGTAGATGTCTTCATCTTCCATGTCTGGGATTCTTAGTTGTGTGTGTGTTTGTGTGAGAGAGAGAGAAAACAGAGAGACAGAGACAAAGAGATGGACCTTTTTGGGCAGAGAAGCCTATGGATCTTTTACCAAAATTATCTTTTAAATGTATAAAATACTTAGGATTACAAAGAAAACCAATTACACTGAAATAAAAATATTTTTTTTTCCTATCCAAGCTCATTGGATTGCCTAAAATTTCCCATTTTAAGAAGTTCCACTCTATGGAAACAGTGTGCTAGGTGAACAATTTCCTGTTTTTTTCCAGCAGCAAAAGAAAAAATAAAAACACCATCAGTAAGTTGTCTAGGACAAGCCATCAGGAGATGCTGATTCTTCCCTTTATATTAGTAAAGCTTAGACAATAACCCCAAAACCCAGCCTACCCCCAGGCTTTTGTATAACTCAACTACATTCAATCCAAATAAGAGTGTAATTCTATAGGCTGCCAAGAACAGACTATACAGTATCATCAAGGACTTAGTTTTTTTTACATGAATATTCACTTTTTTTTCCCTTCCTTAAAGAGATTGGGTTTGAATTCTGCTCGAATTTCCTGTGTTCTTCCACAGGAGCGTCATAGGAAATCCTCATGTTCTTGAGATTTCTTTCATTTCATTGCATCTGCTTTTCAAGATCAACAAGTTAGTTTACAAGTTCTGCATCTCAAGTCCAAAAATACTTACTTGTGGATGAAATAAGAATCCCGGAGAAGGTCTCAAGTATTTTTCTTTTAAAGCTTCAAGTGGGTCAGTGAGCTTTCTTTTCTCTACCCTGAAAGGTTAAAATTACATTTGCCAGTGATGAATCAGTCTCGTATATCGATCACTACATAAGCACCTGACATTTAAAACAGCTTACAATAAAACAAGTGAGAGGTTTCTGGGAAATATACTAATAAAAACACAGGAAGATCTGCCGGGCTCTCCATGCATGCACATGGCTCTTATTAGAAAAACAAGTCGTTATGGATCCAAAGGGAGAAGACCCCACTGGTAATGGAAAAATCCACTGAAATAACCAATCATGTTAACAGTAGAATAACTAAGCCTGATGCATTTGTCATAGAAGAGGCACTAAGAAGGAAGCCAGAAGGAAGAGATGAGAATAAGAAGCTTAAGGATACCTGAAAACTAGCCTACTCTCTCTTTAGGCCAATCATTATCCATATCGACTATTTCTAATACCTTCTCAAATGAGAAAGCTAAATTTTGCAATGGAGAGCATTAAACTGACCTTCCCCCTCTTTTCCTTTCCATGTCAAAACTCTCATACAAAGACATTCAGAAACAATTTTAAAATTTGCTCTAGATCAGAAAGTAATCTTGAGTAGAGGAAACCTGGGGAGGGGAGAAATAATGCTGTGCAACTTTAGCACACAGCAAAGAGATCTGAACCTAAAAGTAGGTTAATAATACTAGGAGAGGAGGGAGTATTGAATTAATTAACTGGATGTCAGATCAATAATCATGACCTGGGCTAGAACTGGGATATGTGGGGACAGATGGCTGTCCCCAGCATGATGGCTAGAGAATTTGCCAGAGAAGAAATAGAAGTATGTGTATGGCTGAATGGTGAAAGTGCCTGGTGAACTGGAGGTAAAAGGTAATAATGGGACTGAGGAAGAGCAAATGTATATGGGGCAGCAGAAGGCTTATGGCACTAAAGGACAGATGAACAGCCAAAGAATAAGAAACTTATCCTTTCGTTGTTTTCTTCTGAGAGTCAAACTAAAAATAATGTTGACAAAAAGAACACAATTTAGAGGGCAAAAAGTTTATGCTGCATCCTCAACAATCTTCCATCTAAAGAGAAGGCTTTCATAAGATTTGCATGAGGGCGATTGAAAAGAAGTAAAAAAGTTGGTTTTGGTTGTTTTTTTTGATTCTCTTTGGTGAGTTTAAAATGGGGTAGCCAGTTCTATGATGGGAATTTTCCTTCCTTAATATACTATAAATAAATTACATATTATTGGTTAGATCCAAACTATATAGCATAATATAGAGAAAAGCATTTCAATTGATCAAAGCTGAGTGTGTGTGTGTGTGTGTGTGTTTGTGTGTGTGTTTGTGTGTGTGTGTGTGTGTGTGTGTGTGTATGTCTAATTCCCATTATTATGGAAGGGGGATTTGAACCTATACAGAAAAGGGCACATCCTCTGCTAGGATTTTATATTTTTGTTGTGAAGAACATAAAACCTTCTCTTGACAAATGAAAATCAACTCACATACATAAATGCCGTCTTAAGAGAGCTTAGAAAAACATTCTTTGAAAATTCCACTAATTCTTGAGAACAAAAAATATTCTCTCAAAATAAGAGAAATGTGGGATCTAAAATATATTCTACTCTGAATAGACAAATTGTGGGCCACTATCGGGCTTTAAAAAAATTTCTGCACGTAAGGTTTGATTTATTACCCAGAATCTCTTATTAAAAATAAAAATTTTGGAGATGCAGATGAAAAATTTAGATAATGGATGTTTGTCTCCATCATTTTAATCATAATAAGTGGACCTGGTATTTTTTAAAAATTGGCCATCCATATTATATACAAAAAGTTTTTATGGCTAATATTTCATTTCTGCAGTGCTCCTAGAAGATTTATTTAGAAACAGAGTATGACTAACACTCGTTAACGATGTGAGAGCCAGCTAATAAAGTTCAGATTGGCACTGACATCCACATCACCTTATTTCAAATAACTTGACCCATTGAAACATTTCCACATATCTGGGTTAATCCTTCAAGGTCCACAACCTTCAGCCACTTGACAAGGTATTTTAAACAGAGTTTTTCTATAAATTCTACTCAGTAAAGTGAGTACTCAAAAAACTAGATTTACTGTCAAAGAAAAAAAACATAGAAGGTATTTCAAATTCTGAACATTCATGCCTTGCCACATCTCTGTGATGGATTACATCAACTTATGGTACTTTAGTGGCACCACATGTTGGGTACCAACTGAGAAGGAGAGAAATGAGGGGGAAAAGAAGGAAGGAAGGAAAAAGAAAGAAAGAAAGAATTGAAGAAAGAAAGAGAAAGGCAGAAAGAGACAGAGAGAGAAGGACACAGGAAGAGAAGGAGAAAGGAAGAAAGAGAGAAAAAGAGAGAGAGAGGAAAAGAGACAGAAAGAGAGAGAGAGAGAGAGAGAGAGAGAGAGAGAGAGAGAGAGAGAGAGACAGACACACTTCTTGGCAGGCAGCAAACTTTTCCCCCTAGATCATGAATAAAGTTTTCAGATAAAGGTGCATTCTGACTAGCCCATTACCTGTAAATGGGGTCCATAAAGAAAGGAGTTGGTCTGGCGTGCTGCAAAGAGGCATCTGAAGCCTTCCTTTGGTCAATGCTGCCTCCTTTCTTTTCACCAAAAACATGGTTCTTCCGAGGCTCAGTTGACTTCGTCCCACTGGCTCGGCTCCGGCTACCCATGCTCAGGTCCAGAGGCTGATCTTGGCTTGTGAGAGGCGTTGCTGCTGGTTTGGAGGTGGCCGGAGTAACAGATTTCTCCTCCTTCCTTTTAGTGGTGAGGTCAAAGGGTGATTCGGGGCTACCCTTCTGGTTTTTCTTCCCATCGCCTGGTGATTGGGGCTCCATTTTCAAAGGTAACGGTCTCAAGTCTCTATCAGGAAATGGGTACATTGACTGAGAGAATGCTGGAAAAAATGGGAGGGGAAACATGGAAGGGTAAGGTAAAGCGCCAACTTTTTTGTCTTGTAGCCCCACCAGTCCTGTGGAACCAAAGTATTTTTCAGCAATAGACGCAATAGCTTTTATAGAATCATTCACCGCTCCCGACACTGCAGTTTGCTCCTCTAAAGATGGTGAGAAAATGGAATGATTGCTGTATTCTTTCTTATTATTTATTGCAGCCAAACTCTGCAGAGGGCTTACTTTGTCTTTGAACATTTTACCATTTTCTTTAAATTTCTCTTTATCACTTTCAAGGTCACTTTCGAGATCAGAGCCAGAGGTGGTTTCCAGGTCACTGCCACTTGGGGTACTGACATCATCAAGGTCACTACTCTCTGACTGGTCACTGATTTTTTCAAGGGGTCTCTCTTCAGAGGACCTCTCAGGCTGGAGTTCCACTGGCTTATTTTCCCCTACAGGGGGGTGTTTATTTAGTGCCTTCAAAATATCCTGGGTGGCTGGCAGTATCTGAGGATGTGTCATGAGGGGACTTTGACTTTTGTTTCGTTCAGTACTCGGTAGTCCTTTAACAGGAGAACTAGCAGGTATCAAGGGCGGCCTGTGGTACAAGCCAGAAGGAAACAAACCGGGGAAGCTAAAAGAAAATCCAGGAGCTGTTGGAAAGGTAAGACCAGCAGAATGCCTGTTGGCACCAAAATAGTCAGCAAGGCCCGGATTGCCATGATTCATATTAACCATGGACGTTTTATCCATAGCTGGGGTCCCAGGAAGTGAAATGCCTTGGCCAAAAAATCCACCTGCTGCAAAATGGTTCTTGCCCTCACAAAACCTCCTGTGCTTATTTAAGGAAGACGTAGTGCTGAACATTTGTCCACAGTCTTTGCACTTGATTTGGGTCCTGCAATCAGCATGCATGCGCTTATGACGACAAAGATTTGAAAACTGGGTATAGGATTTATGGCAGACCTCACCTGTGTACAAACAACAAAAAACAGTCTCAGGCGGGATGGCAGGCAAGCGGTCGGACTTTAGTAAATCATCGCGATTCCTTTCACCCTCCCCCCACAAATGTCCATCACGGAGCCAGAGAGGGACGTCTCTCTGTGGGAGCGAAGCGGGCGCCCACGCCAAACCGGAGAAACCTCATTTCCAAAGAGGCCAGAGCGAGCCATCCAACCTGACAAATGTCTTTAAGATAGCACATACCCCCCAAAAATGGAAATTTAAATAAAAAATAACAGAGACACACAGAGAAAATATCTCTTGGCGGATTCTCATGGGCTGTGTATTTTCAAAAGGCTTTTGATTTCCTGGGGAAAGTTTAAAAATGTGTCATGCAATGATTCAC
This sequence comes from Antechinus flavipes, assembly GCF_016432865.1. Classification (NCBI taxonomy): domain Eukaryota; kingdom Metazoa; phylum Chordata; class Mammalia; order Dasyuromorphia; family Dasyuridae; genus Antechinus; species Antechinus flavipes. The sequence goes on from NC_067400.1 coordinate 27,026,994, forward strand.
CAATGTGACCCCAGTAAGATAATAACAAGGAAATTGTCCAAAACAGAATAGATTTGCAACACAAGATGCAGTCATTTAAAAAAGGCAAAAAAAAATTTCTTGTGCTGTTGGGCTCTCGAACAAAATTAAGCCATTCCCCTCCCCTCTGTATATCTCTGTATCATATAATTCACCTTTATTTTTCTATCCCCTTGGGGGAAAAGCCTGTGACTGTGCTAGTCTCACTTAATGTGTATTATATCATCAGCTCTCATCATTCACACATCAAAGCCACACAACAATGCACATTGTGTATTCGGAGACATTTTTAACAATCATTTTCATGATTTGAGAAAGACTGACATAATTTACAATGGGTCTATTTTAAGTCAGCAAAGGAAGCTCAATTGAATGTACCCCATCCTGCATCGCTGGTTCCCATGAACAGCGATCACGTCCTCTAACTTCCCCTCACACTGGTGCTTGTGTTAACCTTCCTGCTCCTGGAAACCCCTGTCCTTGAGAAACACGGTCACTGGCTGTCATATCTCAACCATTTATCTCAGGGCTTGACTTCTTCAGCTTGGGAGCCAAAAAAAAAAAAAAAAAAAAAGTCACTGTCTGTCTGAGGGTTTGTGGGACAGGAGAGCTCGGCGAGAACCAGAGCTCCTGCTACAGATAAAGTCTTACGGTCTCCGTGGGTCTGTGTTCATGGCTCCATCTGCCTCGGCCTCCTCACTCTATATCCTTGGTGAATTCCTTGAAAGAGGCAGAATGCTGATAGTTCCAACAAGCACCCATAGGTACTCGATAGGATCAGCTCCTATGGGTGGGATTTCTGCTTTTATACTTCCTCGCTTAGCTAGCCCATAGAAAAACTTAGTTTACCAGTCATTTCTAAAGCAAATTCACTTTGAAAAGGAAAAAAAAAAAACAATATGGTCCACATTCATCCTTTAATTCTTTTGGGAGTAGCTGTATTTGACTGATGACCTATTAAACTAAAGTCATTTTAAAAACTCAAGTATCAGGGCAATTTTTTACCAAAATAGTTTAAAAAAAATAATAATAATCTCCTCTCAAATAAAGCTCACACTTTGAAATCAAAGGACAACCCCCTCCAAGTAAGAACCACAAAATAACTCTGTCTTATTCCACTCTAAATGTCTACATGTCTTACCAAGTATGAATAAATATATTATTAAGCTAAAGAAAAAACAATCAGCTTATTCAGGTGCCTCATGGGTATACTCCAAAGTGAAAGCATTTAGAGAGATAGTGTCAGTAGAGATACAAGTGTTCAAATTCAGATACTTAATAGCTGTGTAACCCTGGCCAAATCATCTTCTATAAGTCTCAGTTTTCTTACTTTAAATGGGTAAGATGTATTCAATGATCTCTATGGATTTTCCCCCCACTCACTCAAGATATTAACAGCAGCACCTATTTTTTAGGGCTAAGAGGATCGGATGGGATAATATATGCAAGTCATTTTGCAAACAGAAAGTCCTATATAAAGACTAGTTATTATCAGTGCTGTGATTGCTATTATTATGATTATCCTAAAAGTCCCTAACAATGAATGTCATCAACAAGTCATCCAAAATTATTCTAACAGCAAATATTACCAAGATTCTGATTGAAAATTTTAAAATACTTAACAAGAATTTGATTTACATTATTAGAGCCTTATCACTGAAATTTGGTAAATATATTATTTAATGTAAGCATGTGATAGTATCCGGTCTGGGTACGAGTCTTCCTCTGATGCATATTTGCAGTGTAATTCTGGGGAAGATGTCTAATTTTGGATGCCTCCAAGCAACTCTCAACATAAGTTTCAGAGGATTTGCTGATTTTCCTTGGTGAAGGGATTTTTGTAGCAGGGAGTCTCTTCACTGATAAAATCACCATTAAAAAAAAAATCAAGAATTTTATTTAATTTAGATTAAAACACACCACAAAAGATCCCTAGATCAGAAGTCTGAGGCCCTGACAGCTTATTATCCATGTATCCTATGAATCACATCCTCTCTCCCAGGCTTGGTTTCTGCATTTGTAACATTAGAGGTGGACGAGATGACTTGAAGTCTCTTCCTTCATTAATATACATCCAATGGCCTTGTTCTGTCACTCTTCCTCACTATAGGACTATGGTCAAGTTCCTTAACAATCCCCTCATCTGTATAACATCTGGACTGCCTCACGCAGTTACTGTGAGGAAAGTACTTTGTAAACCTTATAGAATAATACATAAATGGGAGTTATCATTAACATAATTTTCCCTCCACAGATACAGGGCTAGGAAGATTCTGCTTTTGGGACTGAGAAATTTCATGTGAAGAGCCCCATGTCTGGTCCCTTTGGGTATCCTTTTAAGAAGAAGCCCACCAGTAGGTAGACCTCCCAGTTAAGACATTTTAAAAGTTTGCCATTTAACCAAACGAATTCTGGTTTTCAGTGTGGCTTCCCTTCCCAGAAACACCGGCAATGTTTTTCCTTAATATTTTATAGCTGGAGGAGCTTAGAAAGAGCAATGGCTTTCACATTTTTGGGTAATATCAGGTGCATCTGGCCTCTCTATTGGCACCTTATTATTGTTTGGATGAGCCACATCTGTCCCTCACATCTCCAAACCTCATCATTTGGGAGACCTTGATCACCACAAAGCTCCAAGTACCATCAGCCTAACTGATGCTGAAGGGCCCTCTATTCTGTAATCTTCGGAGGAACAAGGAATTAGCTTGCAGCAAAAGTTGCATATTTTCTACTTATTAAACAAATTAAGGCCTATTTTGAATAGATCCCGCCTATTAGGGCATGTGGTTTCTATTTGAGGAGGCTGAAGCATTTGGGGTAGTCAGCAAATAATTACCTTCGTGTTGGTAAGTTTTCACTCAAGCTTGGGCGGGACACTGTAATAAGAGACAGTTGCCATAAACAGACCAGTGGGCTCAATCGTGGTGTGTGGCCATTTGTCGAGAAACAGATATCAACTTTAGGTGACCCTCCTCCACTATCCAACCCCCCAATCCCAACTCCTGATTTTTCAAATCTTTTGTTCTGAAATTACACGGCTATTATTCGTAATTATTCTCGGGGCCCCGTTATACTTTGTACTTGAGGATTGCAGTTGCCGGGTAAATTTCCTGGTGATTACTGAGAATGCATTAATGGGAAACAGTTTATTTGATTTTATTAGAAAAAGCCTCCACGCTCTCAAGTGGAATACTTGATCCCCATACAACTGGAAGCACAGCTCTGGGAATCTTGGCTGAATGGAATCATCATGTTTTGACTTTTTTCTGCAACTGATCAATAATAAAAACTGATGATAAATAAATCAATTAATAAAACTGTTAATAATCAATAAATGATGATTTATTGCATCAGATTATATCTTTGCTTTGACCAAAAAGTGAAACAAAAATAAATGACCTATACCAGTATCACAGGGAATTACAACCTAAAGTCAAAAATTTCTTCTTAGAGACGAGGATTCTCAAACTCCCATAGTACAATCATTTCCCTGCCTTTTGAAAATCTCCCAAGGAGTAATAAGTATCAGAGGCAGGATTTGAACTCAGGTCTGTTCTGTTCCTCAGAAAGCCAAGGGAATTAAGAGCCAAACAAGATGGTGGGATAATTAGGAAAGAAAAAGGACGTGTCTCTAACTTCTTAGAAGTAGAAGGGAGGGCAGCCTCAGTTTCAAAAGGAGAGTGAGTGGTATGGCAAAAACAAATGAATAAATACTGGTTCTAGAGTGGAAGACCTGGATTCCAATTTCACCTCCGACTGTGGACAAATCCCTGAGCTTTGGTCTAGTTGCCTTTCAAATAAAAACTTTGAACCAGATGGATTCTGAGCTACTCCCCCCTCCCCCCAACTATCTGTGGACCTATGGAAACAAACTCTGGGAATCTCTTTTTTTTTTTTTTTTTGGCCCATTTTTTTTCAACTCCTTTCACTGTTTCCTTTATAGTAGAATGTTTTTGTCTTTTTTATTCTCTAGTCCTTGACACACTGTATGGCACATAGTAGGCATCTAACAAATATTGCTAAATGGTATTGAAAGGCTCTGCCGCAAACTGTTTTATAATAAAGACCAAAACTGAGGCCGTGACAGAACTATTCACCTTGCCAGGTGACTGAAGGGTGACTCAATGTAATAAATAGATTTCAACAGTATCCATGTGCATTTGTGTCAGAAAGTAGAATTTTTAAAATTTTTAAATGGGCAGAGATGAGTAGATGATCAGGTTTAAGGAATTCTTTTAAATCCTCTTTAAAAGAAAAAAAAAGATAGATGCCTGTTTGCTATAACATTTTATCTCAATTCACATGATCTTTTATATTTGTTGTTTCCCAAAATGAGGAAGATTTAAATCTGAGCTCTATTTCCCAAGGCAGCACACTATTGGACTTCCCTTCCATCATGTACTCAAGTAGAGTTGCTGCAGCTCAGATGACCAGGAAACCATTGAGTTTCTTGTTTTCCCAGTGCTTACCATGGTGCTAGGGCAGATAGTGAACACTTAATAAATGCTTGCTGATTGACTGCATTTCAACATCATGGTGCTAAGTATATTGGGAATGGGTGGAGATCAACACATTGTTTCCCCCAATAGAATGGAAGTCTTTTGAGGGCAGAGACTATTGTGCTTTGGCTTCTGCATCCCAAAGCCCATTTTACCAAACACAAACTCCCATTTTCCAGGTAGCACATAGTAAGTACTTGACAAATGCTTGGACATCGACTAACAGTGGCTAAAAGAAATAAGCTAATGGGAGGGAACAGTTTCAACTTTCCTTGGAAAGGCTGGAAAAGAGAAACCAGACCTAATGCCCATAATACCTCTGAAGCTTATTATCCAGTGTGGCCCTGAATAAGTCATGACCACCGTGAGTCTGAGTTTCTTTTCTTTTCTTTTCTTTCTTTCTTTCTTTCTTTTTTTTTTTTTTTTAAATGAGAGGGTTGAATCAGATAGCTTTTTAAAGTTCTTTCCAGCTCTGATCCTACGATGGTATGAAAGGTGATAAGAGCCAGAGATTTCCAGGATGCTAGGTGCTAATAATATGAGGCTTCCAGAATCCTTCCCATTAAAGCAGGCTTTTTCTGGGGGGCATAAAGGGAACAATCTCTCCATTACAATGAACATTTACATATTTTCAAAGAACATCGGGAATATGACTCTAAATTTTAAAATAGGCAGAGGTGGCTAGGTTGTCAGGTTTAAGGAATTCTTTTAAAAGGAAAATAAGATAGATGTCTGTTTGCCATAACATCTCATCTCACTTCACGAGATCTTTTATATTTATTGTTTTCCAAAACGAAGAAGATTTACAATCTGAGCTCCATTTGGCTGGCTGGCTCCAATCTGAATCCCTTTGAGGCTGCCCTTTTTTTATTACAGAAACACTTCCATTCTTCCCCGTTGTCTCCATGCTCCCTCATGCTACTGATTTCATCGGAAAGAAAGGTCCCTAGGGGGCTTCAAGGGAACATGGCAAACAAATCTGAGTGAGGAAAGAACTATTATACATGCACACATACACATACACACACATACACACGTATACACACAAACTTGGCACCCCTTCTTCAGCCCCCTTCTACCCCATGTCAATAACCTTCTGAGAAAAGACAGACCCAAGTAGAGAGATGGGCAAGGGGAGGGAAGAACTTACAGATGAAGGGCTTCACACTGCTGTGGATGTGCTTGTGTTGTTTGAGGCCGGACGACGTGGCAAACGTTTTGCCACACTCCGGGCACGCGTGGGCCCGGGCTCCGACATGCTGGGAGCGAATGTGCCTCTGAAGGTTGCTAGGGTCCGTGAAAACCTGCTAGGAAATGAGTACTGATTAATCAAGAAATTTAAGTCAAATATAGAACCAACAGGACCAGCAAACAACACAACAGAGGGGTTCTGGCTGACTTTGTTGGCATCTTCCCTTCCCATCAAGACCCCCCAAAAAGTAGGATTTCACAAGCAGACCACCACCGTCTCCCTTGGTTCTTTTAAAAGGTCCTAGGGCTGATCACCAGCATCTGCTTTCCCCCAAGTCCGCATTACATGGAATGGGGGGGGGGTTCCTCTTTTTTCAGTATTGCCACATGACACAGAGGGACCAAATGGCCCCAAAACCAACTAAAAGGGGGCTGTAATTACCAGTATAAAGAAAACCAGTCTGAACCTGGTTCTCTCTATGTGACTGAATAAGTCACTGAAACTCTTCCGGACTCAGATTGGTCATTTCTACAATGAAGATGAACTAGAAAGACATTTTAAAAATAAATTTTGCCATGTCACAAACTATTTGGAAAGTCTAGTGGAGCCCACAGAGCTCCTTCTTAGAATTGTTTTTAAAATGGATAAAATGAAATGCATAGGATGACAAAAGAAATCAATTCTATGAAATGCAATTATCAAGATAATTAAAAATCCCAGACCCCAGATTAAGAAATCTTAGACTAGAAGGAGCTCTAGTTCCTTTCTCACTCTGTGCCAAAGACCCTTTATAACTAGCAAACTACATTCTCTCCCTGGGTACACAGGCAGGCCTTCTTCAGAATTAAAGGAGAATCCTTTCTTCCATGTGAAGTCACAGACTTTCTCAAAACAATGCCAGAGGTAAAAACGTTCATGGACTTAGAGTGTTCTGGAGAAATGGAATACAAATATCCCCTTGTCTCCCTGAATCCCTTAAGGGTCTCATATATCTCCAGAGACACATCCTGTCAAATCTCAGTGTGTTTTTTTTTTTTTTAATTCACGAGTACAAAAATGGAAAGATAACAATTGCTGTTATCTCTGACTTCCTCAGCCACAGATATTTCCATAAGTGCCTATGAGCCATCGGACATTTCCGTAATTCAAGGACTGTTTTGCATTTTGCTTTTGATACAATGGAGGAGATCTGGTGAATTTATTTGTACAGAAGCCTCCTCGCAATATGGAAGAATATTCTTTTCTTATAGACACTCGATGTTTGAGTTAAAACTAGCCTGTTCAGAATTCCATCTGCCAGCTCTGCAGAATGTCCTTCCTCCCTTCACCCCCAATTTCTGGCCCAGCCTTCTTCAAGAATCACATCGACAGGATCTTTTCCTGTTTCACTAATTAAAGGACTTTCCTTCCCACCTCAAATTATCCTATTTATATTTATCTGTTTAGATGCTATATCCCACTCCCCAGGTCCCCTCCTCCCCCAGTAAAAGGTAAAGCTTATAAGGGCGCTGACACTTGTTATTTTTTTCTCTGTATCGAGAACAATGTCTTATGTTTATACATACTTAATCACTAAGTGCTTATTGGATTGGCCTCCTAGGCCAGCGGCCAAATCACATCATGCAAGAATATGGACGGAAAATGTCCTTAACAGTCACTGCCAGTATCACAAAACTTGCTAACTTCCTCACAAGTTGCTCATTTTATAAATAATCATATAATTAAAATAAATAATAATACAGCACTTTAAGATCAACAAAGTTCTTTGCACGTATTATCTCACTTGATCCTCACAATGAGCCTGAGAGATAGGTGCGATATTACTCCCATTTACCAGATGATGAAACTGAGGCAGACAGAAGTTAAATTATTCACACAGTTAGTAGATTCATGTAGCAAGATTTGCTTCCCAATTGGGAAGATGCCTTCCCAATGCAAGTCTTATTACATTCCTAATAAATATGCATATATTATATAACTGTAGTATAACATATGCACATATTATGTAATTGGTGTCTAATATATGCACCTATATAATTGTCTAATGTGTGCAAATATTATATAATTGCCCGTTTCTATATATGTCTATATATATAAATATAATATAGTGTATTTATACTATACATATATCCAATATACTATATATAATTTATAAAATATAGCAATGTATACCATACATATAATATACACATACTATTTTTTAGATGGGAAAACCGGACATGACAATGGATAAAGTACTAGACTTGAAGTCACAATCAATAGTCAGTTGATTCAACTGATTTCACTTTAACAAAAAAAAAAAAAAAAAAAAAAGTAAGATAAGGGGAAAACACGGGGATACATAGGGCCAATGCTTAAAAGAAACAAGCTGGGGAAAATGCAGATAAATGCATCTTGTATAAGTAATACAGTAAAGCTGAATTCAGATTCCACCTCAGATAATTACTAGCTGAATGACCCTGAGCAAGTCCCTTAATTTCTTTTTGCCTCAATTTCCTAAACTGTAAAATAGAGATAATAATAGCACCTACCTCATAGGACTGTTGGGAGGATCAAATAAAATAATATGTTATATATTGGATTACTTGCCATCTAGGGGAGAGGGTAGAGGAAGGGAGGAAAAAAATTTGGAATACAAGATTTTGCAAAGTTGAATGTTAAAAATTATCCATGCATATGTTTTGAAAATAAAAAGCTTTAATACTTTTTTTAAAAAGAAATAATATATGTTAAATAATACTCTGTAAACCTTCAAGTGCTATATAAATGCCAGCTGTTAATGTCATTTTAAAATATTTTATATTAAATAATATTAAGCATTTATTACACATCAGGCATATATAAAATATTCATAAATCCATGTATGTATGTGTACATGTCTGTGTATACATACTTGCATGTTGACATGTGAGTGTTCTATGCATACATATAGCTTAACTCTTCCTGATCCCATTTGGTGTTATTTTGGCAAAGATCCTATTTGCTTCTCCAACTTATTTTATAGATGAGGAAGCTGAGACAAGAAAGGTTAAGTGACTTGCCCAGAGCCACATAGCTAGGAAGTGTCTGAGGCCGGACTTGAACTCATGAAGATGAATCTTTTTGACTGCAGGCCTGTTGTTCTATGCATTCATTATGTAGCCTCCTGGCCACCCCTATCAATGACTACATTTATACAATGCGTGCATATACAGTATATTAATTGTGCAGAAAACTTGGACAAAATGCAGAACAGTTCTTGCCCTCGAGGAGCTTATATTCTCCAGAAGCAAAATAGCATGGAAATAGATGCATATGTGTGTACGTGCACGAAATAGAGTCATACACAGAGGGCCAGATGTTCACAGCCTCCAATTCCATAAAACAGTCTGTAGAATCCAGAATCTCACCAGAATGTCCTGGGGCCCACCATAAACATCTTGCAAAAATAAAAGGATACCCACTAAGTGTTTTTCTTCACTATTCGAATGCCTTTTAGCATCGTACACTTTCTCCTCCTTTTCTGAGATATTTATCGCTTCTCCACTCAGGGCCTGTTTTTCTGTAGCAAGTGATGGATGGAAAAGGAGCAGAATTATAGATAGGGGCCAAATAGCCTACAAATTCACGGTACCTTGGCACAATTCTCGCATTCGTAATGTTTTCCACTATCATGTGACATCTGGTGGCGAATTAAGTTGGACTTCCAGTTAAAAGCCTTGGGACACTGATCACACTTGTATTCTCTCTCTTCCGTATGTGACAACATGTGTTTCTCCAGGCTGTGAAGACAAAAATTGATTTGAATAACAGACTGTGTTATAAAAAAAAAAAAATCACACACTACAAATCAGTAGTCAGTTGATTCAACTGATCTCACTTACAAAAATAAGATAAAGGGGAAACATGGGGACATGTGGGGTCAGTGCTCAAAAGAAGCAAGCTGTAAAAAAGGCAGAGAAATGCATCTCGTATGGCTGATACAGTAAAGCACTACCCTCTGTTCCTTCCACCATTGGGTCATCTGCCAACCTATGGGCACGGCGGACAATGAGCCCCTTGTTCTGGGTCTCCTTCCTGTGCAGGATTCTGACAGTAGCACGTGCTGCTAAGACTCACTTAATTCAACTACAAACACTCAAACAGAGGAAACTTAAGAACATGTAATGAGGCACTCGGTCATTAATGTGTGTCTGTCTTTGGGTGAAGAAAGGCCTTTTGTTTCCACCCTTATCGCCATATGGGAAACTAAGTTGGCAGCGAAAAGGCAACTTCCCAAAATGACCCTGGAAAGAAAGGAAAATATGAGCTGAGATGAATTGAGACATTAGGGAAGAGACAGAAGAAAAATGTCGGGCGGTCTTTCCATGAATGAGATCTCAGATTCCCAGCTAAGAGGACAGATGCCTGACCAGGAGCTTCTCAGAGGAGGCCCTCCCTTAACCACCAGGGACGTTTTCTTGACTCCACGTTTGACATAATTTATAGGCAGTGTGTAGTCAGTGAGAAATACAAATAAGAAGCTGCAGCCAATCATTTTCTGAGATGAGCGGGTGAACTGGACCATATTGAAATTAAATTTCTTCTCCTGCCACAGCCATGTGAGTTTTACTCTCACTAATTAATGTTAATTTGAGGGCACAGTACATCTAATATATATATATATATATATCTATATCTATATCTATATCTATATATATATATATATATATATATATATATATATATATATATATATATATATATATATATGTATATGTATATGTATATGTATATATACACATACATACATACATACATATATAAACCCTATCTACCACACGCAGTTTCCACTGAGGCACAGCAAGATAAAATTAGCATGGATATGGAAGGGAAACCATGACGCCAACCACCAAAAAGTCCAATAGCCATAAGCACTGTAGTACCAACATTTGTTTTCAGTGGCTTTCATCAACAGAGATGACAGTTCTCTCTCACTATAACATCATGGATTAAACCATCATTTATTAAGTGCCTACAGAGTACTAGGGACTGTGCTAATTGAGGGCATAAATACAAAAATGAGAGAGTTCCTCCCTACAAGAGACTGGAGCAATGTAATATGCATACATGTATTCTACTAAGATTATATGATGTATAAAATTCTGGCATTTTTTGTAACTGTTCACCTGTCTTGGATTATCTATTTGTTTCTGGGGGAAAAACAATCAAAAAATTGAGGTCTACATTCTAGACTCTTAAGAAAAAATCTTTCCATTTCAAGGGGATATAATGAATGGCTATTTCCTATAAAAATCTATGGATTAAAATTACTACTAAAATACTTGTTGGATCTTGGGGGAAAAAATATCTAATACCACAATGGCACTGGTATTTTATGCCCTTTTCCTTTCTCTTATCAAATTTCTTAGTGAAAGAGGGTAAATTTGACCTCACAAACATTAAGACTTGATAGGGTGTGATTCATGACTGAAATATCACAATGAAAGGACATATGTACCTTATTCAAAAAGAAGAGATTAGATAAGCAGGGTGGGAGGTTGACATTATATATCAAGAAGATAAATTTCAATGCGGTAATGCGTGAACCAGATGGGGCAACCAGGTAGAGAACATTTGGGTGAAAAAACAATAGAGGAAAAAAGAGAAACCATTCTATGGTGGCAGCAAACTACATTCCATCCAGCAGATTATGAAAACAGACTACGGGTTTGGGAAATAGAGCACAAAACCGTCACACAATTTTTAGGAATCCTGGGAAACTTGAGTTAACCAGGAATCTACTGGAGTTTTCTCTCTTCTAAAATCAGAGCAGCTGGACAAATTTTGGTGCACTTTTATGATCAATTAATATAATTCTCAAAAGAAAGAGTAAGTAAATAAAAGGACTGATATTTGGGAGGAACTAATTGACAAAGTATAAATGATATGAAACTTTGGGAAGAAGTAACCACACCATCTCGGAATCCATGACAAATAAGGAAGGGAAGGAAGGATTGACAAGATCTGACCCAGAGTAGATTGAGGGAGAAAGGAAATCAGAGTTTAAAGATAAAAGAAAACTAGAATCAGAACAGTTAAGAGAAAAGTGAAAGTTGAGATAAGAAAGGAGATGGTAAGAAGGAAGCTAGACCCTGACAATGAGGTCAATTCACCACAGATGGGCAAAGTACATTCCAAAGTACTGAAGAAATGATGGATGCAACTATAGGTCTGCTATCAATGATCTCTGAAAAACTGGGAAGAAAAAAGGACTAAAGATGGGCAATTGTCCCTATTTCTAAAATGTGGAGAAAGGTTATTTTTCAAATGACTAACTGTTGAGCTTGACCTTAATGAGGAGGAAGAAAAAATCCTACACATATTGTTACTGAGATGGTTTAAAAGCATTTAGAAAGTAAAGTTGTATGGATTCATGAAGAAAAAAATCTTATTCAAAAAGAAGAGATTTTATTTTTCACTTGTTGTTTAAGGATTAGCAAACTAATGCTGTAAACACAGTATACCAGGATTTCAGCAGGCATTTGACAAATTGCTTCATGACAACATTGTGAACCAGATGGAGAGATGGAGGTTGAGTGATTGTACCCTTAGGTGAATTCAAGAATGGCAAAACCAATGACTAATAGCAGAACAGAGAAAATTTCCTAATAGATTAATGTTAAAAGGTATATGTTTATTCTAGATCAATCAGAAAGGGTTTATTTAGTGTTTATAATGTTCTAAGGGATTATCATAGGTACTAAGTATATAGTAATCATAATAATTATAAATACTGGGTAAATAATAATAATAATAGAGACAACTTAGCATTTAGATAACACCTACTATGTGCCAGGCATTGTTAAACATTTTATATATACCAATGTTATCTCATTTGAACCCTAAAGCAACTTTACGAAGTATGTCCCATTATTATCTCTATTTTACAGCTGAAGAAACTGAAAGTTGAAGAACATTATGGCAGAGAGCCATAAGTGAAATGACTGGCCCAAATACACAGTTTAATAAGTGCCTGAATTCAAGTCTGCATTCTCTCCATTATGTTTAATGTTCTGTCAAGAGTTGAAATTTGACAAATTTGAAAACATAAAGCCAAAAAGGATGGCTTACAAGTTAGACAAAGAATTAGGGTTAACTATATCAGAATGCTTACTGTCTTACAGAGGGGGAGGAGGAAAAAAGGCAGAAAATTTGGAGCACTAGGTTTTGCAAAGGTGAATGGTGAAAATCATCTTTGCATGTATTTGCAAAAATAAAATACTATTGGGGGAAAGATAGAATTAGGGTTAAAAAAATCTTAACAGCCTTGAACAACGGGCCAAATCTAATAAAATGAAACTTGAAAGGGATAAAATCATAATCATACAATTGGATTATAAACAACTTGAGAGGTACCAGATGAAGGCTCTATAACTAAACAATAATTTATGTGTAAGGGGAAAAAAAGGGATTTTAATAGATTGTAAACGCAATAGGATTCAACATGGCAGTTGAAATAGATAATTCTGTAAGGAAGAAGAGGGAGAGGAAAAGAAAGAAGAAAGAAAAGAGGGACAGAGAAGGAAAAAGAGACAGGAGGAAAGAAAAGAGAAAGAAGGGGGAAGAGAAAGGGGGAGAAAGAAAGAGGAAAGAGAGGGGAAAAAATTGTACCCTGCCTTTCCACTTCTCACAACATTGTCTTCAGTTGAGATTGAATTGATTCAGTACAGAAGGTGCTTTATCAAAAGCAGTAAAATACTTTTCCTAGCCTCACATCCAAAAAATATCTCCTGATCACACGTAAAATATTCTACATTGTGTTTTTCAGGTAACAATACAATCCTTCAAAAATTTCCTGGCACGCCAGCCCAAAAATAGGTCATTTCCAACCTTTCCACCCAATGAACTCCTTGGCATTTATGAAATGGTATTATATGATTACTGCAAATACTTCTCTCAGGATGGAGTTTCTAACCTTTGCAAATCTGGAAAGACTTGGTCACACTCTTTACATTCCTGGATTTCCTGCATTTCTCGGAGGTCACTCTCACTGTCCAGCTTTGGCTGAAAGTCCTCTTCCACCATGGAGAAGGCCGAGTGAGGGGTGCTGCAGGGGAACTTCTGGTGGTCCACTAGTTCGGCTTTGGACTCGAAGAGCTGGTCACAGTCCTCACAACGGTACTGTCGCTCTTCTGTAAAACCAAGGCAGATGCTAAGGCAAGAGATAAGTAGACTGGGCCCATTTCCCCAACTCAGGGAGTACAAATGTTCAGCTATCAGCCAACGACATCATCAAGTTATCTAAGACCTTGGAGCTCTTTGCCAGCATCGTGGCTGGCTCAGAAATGAGTTGCCCAATAACACACCTCCAGAGATCAAGGAACTCTCCTCTCCATATCTATCCCCAGACTCTTTCCTACAATCACACTTGGGTCTGGTAGGGACACACATCCCAGAAATTATAAGATCATGAGCTTCAGATGTCACTTGGTCAGACCCCTCACTTATTTCACAGGTAAGAAATCTAAAACCCAGGGAAGTTAAAAGTTAGTTACCAAGTAAGTGAGTGAACAGAGTCCTGAGTGAGTGCTTCCATCACATTAATAGCCACTTAATTTCTATTATTACTCATTTTCCAACAGGACTGTCCCTCTCGGGGCCATTTGGGTTTGATTTTATCCCTGGGCCTGTGCATCTTTTTCAGTGGGTATGGTGTGTGTGTGTGTGTGTGTGTGTGTGTGTGTGTGATCATCATACCTGTGTTTTTATTAGTCTAAAAAACTCCCAGGAAGCCAGATATGGCTGAACATGGGATCCTAATATTTCTCTCTTAGAATCCCTCTTTCTCTTCATGGAACTCAACTGACATAAACCCACTCTCACGTGCAGAAGCTAGAGTCACAAAGTGAATCAAAAAGCAGAGCTGTCTATAACATGGCTTTGGGCCTGTTTAAAGGGGATAGGTCACCATTTCAGAATGCTAAGGCTCCTGTAAATGGAAAGTAATAAACAAAGACCAGAGACGCACTTAGACTCATGCTATCACATGGGACCAGAGTGAATAACACTGTGGTTTAATCAAGGGCATCGTGAATGCCCATAATTTATGAATAGCAGTCAAAGGCCCAAAGGGAATTCAACCATCCACTCAATCCAAGATAACCTTTTATTGTCTTTTGGACTAATAATTTGCTTTTTGAAAGGGAGGAGGGGTGGGCAGGGGAGGGAAGAACAACTGTTGGGAAAACTTTTAAAGTTAAAAATACAATTGTTTAAGGAAACATAACATCAGAGGGACGTCAGATTCTGGTTTTCATTTAGCTAAGTCTTCTCCCCTGCTGTGTGAGAGAGAGAATTTAGGAAAGCAATGAGGCTTTTCTTCATGGGGTTCATGTATCCCAGGCCAGTAGCTCTTCCTGGGGTGCACACCACTTGTTTATAGACCATATGCTCAAAAGGCCAGACAGGAACCAACAGAAAGAAGTTAACAAAAACCCACAGGTTTTAGTTGTGTGTGTATGTATGTATGTATGTATGTGTGTGTGTGTGTGTGTGTGTGTGTGTGTGTGTATATATATATATTTTTTTTCTAATGAGCAGGACTTTCTAGGAGTGGAACAGGCTTCCCTGGCAGGTGGCGAGTTCTTTCCCCAGAATCTAGGGTATCTCATGTTTATATATCATATATTCCTTATTACAAATAATCCTGGTGTATGTGATTACCTCCAATCTGCAGATTAGGAAACTGAGTTTTAAAAAAAAGTTATACATTTTGCACAAGGTTACATAGACAGTAAAGGGCAGAGCCATGACATGAATTTAGACCCCCAATGTTAAGGTTAATGATCTTTCTCTTATGCTAAACTTGTCTCTGTCCTTAAAAAGGGTTCATATTTTAGGTGATGAGAAATAAAAGAAGAAAAGGGCATGGTTAACTTACTTCCCAGGACCTTAAATCAGTACAGGCATTTTTATTTTTCTACTAACTCAGCCCTCTGAACTAATGATGATTATCCTGCCTGATTCTTTGCCCTACCCCCTATATACGCATACATCCTCAGTCCAGGAAAGGCTAACATAAATTCTAAGACTTCGAGGAAAATAATCTCTCTATCTGTTTTTCTCTATCTCTCTCTCTCTCTGTCTCTCTGTGTCTCTGTCTTTGTGTGTGTATCTCTGTGTATGTGTTTGTCTGTTTCTCTGTGTCTGTCTCTGTCTGTCTGTGTGTCTGTCTCTCTCTCTCTCCCCCCCCGACTCTTCCTTCTTTCCTCTCCCCCTACCCCATCATCTCTCCCCCTCTTGATGTCACTCTTTACCTTCTTTCTTCTCTCCAAACCAGACTTATTTACTGATGATGAGATTTGCATCCCAGTTTGGGACAAAGGCCTCCTTAATAGTTCTGAATTCTTCAATGCATCTCAGACAAATTTTGGGGAGCCTCTTTTAATATCTTTCTACATGAAGTAATCACATTTAGGTGCAACCTCACCTCACAAATATCAAGTAAGAGAGGTGTTCTTTTTCTTTCTCATAAAGTTAGTAGGATATATTATATTAATAAAATATTTCCAGGGTTTTATGACTTTCATTTAAGACAAGCTTACAGGTATTAAATACAGTAATAAAGGGATTCTTATATTGGCAAGGGCAATGACAAAGCATTCTAACCTTCAAAACCTTCAAATGGCTTCAAATCCAACTTTTTCAGCATGTAGTAGACAATATGTTGGATTTGGAATCAAAAAGATCTGGATTTGAATTTTACCTCATACAGTTATCAGCTCTTGGAACCTGAACAAATCATTATCTTCTCTGTGACTTGGTTTCCTCATTTATAAAATTAAGGGATTAGACTCAAAGGACTTCTAAGATTTCTTTCAGTTCCAGGCTATGATGTGTGTGTGTGTATGTGTGTGTGTGTGTACATGTGTATCTCAAGAAAATCTTTCTTTTCTATTTTCTGGGGAATGATCAGTTTTCCTCAGTTTCCTAAAATACCCTAGGCCAAGATCAAAGTCAAAAAACATATTCTTCATAATAACTGTCAAATTTGCATTAACCAATCATAGCAAACATTCTAATTTACCAATTCCATCGGCATGAACAACAATATTCAATTGTACTTTTGTATACTCATTCTTTAAGTCAAAGTTCCTGAAATTCTGTGGTTTCTGGAACCCTTTACACTCACCCTTACTGAGGACCCTAACAAAGAACTTTGAGCAATTATATCTGTTGATGATTACAATATTGGAAATGAAAACATTTTAATAGAATTACGAAAACAGTTTTGACCTGTCAGCCTCCTGGAAAGAGTCTTGAAGGCCCTCCAGGAGATTCTCAGATCATCCTTTGAGAACTGCCACTCTGAAAACATATCATATCTCCAGAAGTTACTAACCATGAATATCGGGTGCCATTGCTTCATGGGAGTACTCTTCACTCTTCATGTACAGTAAGAGCTCTTCTCCAGGTTCAATGTCGGTAACTACTCTATAAAATATCTAAAAGGAAAGAAACAAAAGAAAGGAGAAATCTTGAAATCAAATAGAGCGGCAGTAAGAAGAACTTAACATTTCTATAGCACATTAGGATTTGCAAAATATTTTTCACAAATTATCTCATTTGCTAGCATAAGCACCCATAGACATGCTCATACTCTGCAACATCTGTCAGCATTCTCTTCTCTTAGTATATAGTCAATTAAAAGTGAATCTCTTTACTATAAAGAGCAATAAAAAGGGCTAAAAGGGATAATGAAATCTAGCCCTCTAATTTTACAGATAAGACACCTGTGGCTTTAAATAATAGTATTACTTGTAATACCACCTCTTGAAATAGCACTTCCAAACAAGTCTACTGAGAAACAACGAAGGTGGAGGACAGAAAGTTGAATGGCAAGTACTAATTCCCAAATTCTTCAATGCCTGGTATAGAGTAGGTGTTTAATGCATATTTGTTGATTCCTTGATCCCATGCCATAAACTAAATTCTCTATTGATGTCTTGAGGTGTTTATTCCCTAAAGCAAAGGTTTCAAATAGGCAACCCAAGAACAGACTTTATGTATACTCTTCACAGCCCAAGATGATCTCTTTCCTTCTCTACATCCAAAGCCACATCCCTTATTCTATCTTACACAACATGAACTGGCTATGCATTGCCTGGTATTGCTGTGACTTTGTTTTAGTTATAGCTATCCCTGGTTAAACTCTGGCTTCTACTTTCCCCCTTGTTCCTTGATATACCTAATGCGCAAGCAAGTAATACTTGATAAATGGGGGCTGTGCAAACTGGCAAAAGGCAGTGAGATGAAAGGGCAAGAACAATGGGATAGAAGCCAGTAGATTCTAGTCTTGGGTCTAGTGGCAGCTAGCTAACAGTGGGACCTGACCTCAATATCACAATACATAAATTCATGGGGTTGGACCAATGGAACATTCTTTCCAATTACTACAAAGTAGGTCATGGATTACACAGTGTTTACCTGACTCTAAAATCTATGCCTCATGGTAGTTACTGGAAGAAAGAACAGAACTAAATGTCTAAATTACTGATGCAAATAGGACCACCTACCTGAGGCTGCCCTACCTTGGAGAATTTCAGGGATCTTTGGGAAAAGCAATACTGGCATTTATTTTTTAAATCATCTAAGGATGGCTTTGAGAAGAGAGACTGCCTTTATTAGTTTTATTCCCAGCACCAGAGCCTGGTAAATAATAAGCTTTTAATAAATATTTAATGACATTGATATAACCTAAGGACTCAGCTTAAAGAGATAAAATCATTGGGATGCACATTTGCCCCTTCAAAAAAGGGAAAAATACGAAAGACAATATAAAGTTATATAAGTAATATTGTAGACAATATCATTTTAGAAATACTTGTGTAAACCAGGTTAGCCAAAATCAGTGAGCTGAGTAAGGAGTAAAGAAGACCCAAGTTCAAATCCAGCCTCAGACACTAATAAAGTCACTTAGTCCCTGTTTGTTTCAGTTTCCTCCTCTGTAAAATGGGGATAATAATAGCACCTATCACACAGAGTTGTAACGAAGATCACATGAGATAAAAATTGTAAAGTTTTTAGCACACTGCCTGGCACATAGTAAGAGCTACATAAATGTTAGCTATTATTATTATTAATAACAAATCAGAAGACGTGCTTTTGAGAGCCAGCTTCCCTTTTCAATATGAAACACTGGTCAAGAGTCTCTGAGTCTCAGGTGCCTTTTCTGTGAAACTGGAATAACGTGCTAGCTCTCCATCAGGCTACAAATAATCTTATGCTACAAAGTAATGTTCCAAATACTAAGCATTGAATAAATGCATAGTGTTCACTCTATAGACAAAAGCTTAGTTGACATAGAAAGTTTGAAGGGGGTTCTCCAAACTTTTTTACCGGCTAACCAAACTTATCAGTTTAAATAGATAAACAAATGAATTTGAGCACTTCCAAAAGAATCATATTTTACTTATTTATAAATAATATACATTTGCTACTATGCTAAAGATTTTATACATTATAAAGCACAGACACATTAAGAATGATGAATTAAAGATGAAAATATTTTGGATACAATATTTCAATAACAGAACAAAAATCTTTGCTCTCAAGAAAATATTATCATTGATGGTGGTATATTTAGTAAGAGCAATATAAATAAGATTTGTGATATGTCTAATATCTTGATTCAACCCTTAGTAAGGCGACAATTTGAAGATAATCGTTCTAAAATACTTAGTTTTAACAGTTGTCATAATGGAAAGGAATATCTCACAAACACAGAGTTATAAATAAAAGCAAGGTTATCACTGGTGACTTTAACTAATTTTCAATACCAGTCACCAGTCATTCTGATCTACATCTGGTCACTGGACCCAGATGGTTCTGGAGGGGAGAATGAGGCAAGTGACCTTGCACAGCCAGTCCTCACTTAATTCAAATCCCTTGCATCACCTCCCTGATATCACGGTCCTCTTCAAGAACAAAGAACAACACATCTTGCAAAAGTTTTTTTTGAAATCCAGCTACTAAATTTCCGATAACCTGATGTCAATCACCTATTCTTACAACTCATTGAAAGGTTTTGCATTTCATTTTTTGCAACAAATGAATTCAAACCCAAAGAAACACTTTGGAAAATTTTAACACAGACTAGAAAATTCTGCTTCTAAATTAATTATATGGCTGTGAGGGGAGAGAGAGAAGGAAGGTATAGATAGATAGATAGATAGATAGATAGATAGATAGATAGATATAGATATAGATATATACATATATATAGATATAGATATAGATATAGATATATAGATGATCCATTTCAGCAACTGAGTGAGAAAAAAATGGGTATCCAAAATAGAGAGTGGCCAATAACACCCAACATCATAAAGAGATCAAGAAAGAAGAGGAGTGGAAGGCCATCAGATCTGGCAATTAAGAGATTGCTGGTGACTGTCTGAAGACAGCAGCTGAGTGAGGAGTCAAAGATATAAAGAAGATTGAGATGTGGAAATTGGAAGGACAGAAACAGAAAATATAAAGCAATGGTTCCAACCCATGAATGCCTCCTCATCCTCTGTATCCCACCTAAGGAGGGTTTGTTCTTACAAGCCACTGCCTCTGAAAGCAGATCCCTCCTTCCTTTATGGGATCCCTAGAGCAGCCTTGAATTGATCTGGTGGGAAGCATGGGGGGCACCAGGTCAAGGTAGGGTATCTGTCTGCATAGCTGCTTCAGGTGCATGGGTAGAGGTTGGGTTGTAGTGGGAGGAGGGGGGGGAGTATTGGTGAACTAGAATGGGTGCAGCTGGGTCCAAGACAGATTCACGGTATTTTTTTTTTTAAAAAAAGGAGGGTGGGGTACAACCCACTTCCCAAACTTCTGATCATACAATCCTTGGGATTATGCTACTTGTCTGTAGCCTCCTGCCTTACTGACCATTTGACCATTGCTCTAGTCCATGGAAAAGTCATAAAGGACAGAGAGAGATTGAGACGGAGACAGAGATAGAGACAAAGAGACAGAAAAACAGAGACAGGGAGATGGAAACAGACAAAAAAAACCGGATGGAGAGACAGAGACAGACAGAAAGACAGAGAGACAGACAGACAAAAGACAGAAACAGTCAGATATAAAGAGAGAGAGCCAAACACAAAGAGACAGAGACAGAAAGACAGACAGAAAAAGACAGAGACAGAGAACTCACAAAATTGTAAAGGACCTACTTAAATCTATAAGTGATTTCAAGGCCATTTACTATTGCTGCCCTCCCACAAAATTTTAGGAGCCCTGTCTAAAAGAGAGCTGACTTAGCCAGTCACAACAATATAGACTTCAAAATGAGTGTTTATTAAGTGTCTATTATGTGCCAGGCCCTATGTTAGGTTGCAAAGCTACAAAGCCAAATTCAAAAAATTCAAGACTTGCCTGGAAGGAGCTGACATTGCATTAAGGGAATACAATGTTATCCCAGAGAGGTAACTACAAGATAATGTGAGGAGTAAGAGGAGCAGTTACAGCCAAAAGACTGTAAAATTGAAATTGAAATTAATTGAAAAACATAAATAGTACCCTGAAGCATAAGAATATGCCACTTTTTTCCAGTAGGTGGCCCTAAAACCCAATTGTTTATTTTCTACAAGGCTGAGTCAGTCTCTGTCTTTCTCTGTGTCTCTCTATCTGCCCCTCTCCCTTTCCCTTCCTCTCCCCATTCCTCCCCCTCTTTTCTCTCTCTTCTCTTCTCTCTCTCTCTCTCTCTCTCTCTCTCTCTCTCTCTCTCTCTCTCTCTCTCTCTCTCTCTCTCTCTTCTCTCTCTCTCTCTGTGTCTGTCTGTCTCTTTTTGTTTCTCTCTCTCTTTTATTTCCTTTCTCCATACAATCTAAAAATAATGTAAAGAACATTTCCTCTGATTAATTTCTCACCTTCCCATCCTCAAATAATCTATGAATCATTCCCTGAACACCAGATTAATTCCTACAAGCCAGAAACAAACAAACAAACAAAAAGCTCAAGTGTTGCTGCTTCACCAAGCTCAGTGTTGGTAAGACTGAGACAGGGGTTCACGAGAGTCTCTTGTTTTGAGGTTCTGTGTTATCCCTATAAAAATGGGGGGGGGACTGTGATGTTGACAGAAAAATAGGATAAACACTCTTCAATCCCTTTTTCCTTATCTGTTCTGTCCTTGGAGAAGACTAGTGAAACAGTCCTAGAGGGGAAGGGAGCCTGCTCAAAGAAGGGATAGTTGATGTTGGAGTGTGTGTGTCTGTGTGTGTGCATGTCTGTGTCTGTGTATATCTATATGTCTGTATATAACTGTATCTGTGTGTCTGCATCTTTGTGTGTGTGTGTGTGTGTGTGTGTGTGTGTGTGTGTGTGTTATCAAATGTGTGTTTACTTTTTTGTTGTGTTCTTTATCTTTCAGTTAAAGGCTTCTAAGGACCACGTTTCATTCTGGAATCCTATTTCCCCTTAGAAAACAATGGACTTCTCTCAACAATTTGAATCACCTCGACTTTTTTGGCATCTCTCAAAGGTTTAACTTATTAGCTTCCTTTCCAACAACATGTTGACATTTGAATTGTGACATATTAGAACTCTGCAGTGGCTTCTCGGAAACATCGAGGTTAAAGAGACAATACCGTCCAAGACAGTCAAATCTCCCCATCATCCTTGCCGGGGGAACGCTGCCTTGACATGCATGCCAGAAAGTCTTAAAGGGGGATTATGATATCATGACTTCTTTCCACCATATGAATAAGCGGCTCCTTCCATCCCCTTTTGGTTTTCTCCAATCCTGGGTCGGGGGGGGGGGGAGGGGGGAGGAAGATTGGACAGGATACAGTCTAACTCAGGGAGATAAAGATGAGTCTCCTTATTGAAACAGAGATAAATCTCCAAAGGAAGGAATCCGAGATCCTGAAAATATAACAAGGAGTGTGTGTGTGTGTGTGTGTGTGTGTGTGTGTGAAACACATACACATATATATGAATACATATATACACAAAAACACAGAGGAGAGGAGAGAAGAGAGGGATAGAGAGAGAAGCAGAAGGAGGAGGGGAAAGGAGAGGAAAAGAAAAAAAGGTGAAATGGTAGAAACACCATAATAGAACAGACAGAAAGGAGTGAAGAGGAAAGAAGAAGAGGGGGAGAGGGAGAGAGGGAAGTTGAGAAAGAGAGGGAGACAGAAGAGAGAGACAGATAAATAGAGACAGAGACAGACTGGATAGATTGCAGGTATGGAATGACGATGGCCTTATTTACTGGAGGTAAAAGGTGGCATTCCAGGACCAAACTAGCAAATCAAAGTGAAACAGGTTTCACTTTGGGGTGGGTTTTTTTTTTTTTCTCAATTTTAAGTGAACTTTTATGGCACTTCTGAAAGAGAGTCTTGAAATGAACTGGCAAGAACCAGCCATAGTGAGGGCAAGTTCCCAGTGGTCTCCCCCACCCAGCTGGATGAAAGCACCTCTACAGCCCCTCCAGCGCACCCCTGGATGAGAGATTTTGGGGGGAGCCTGTGTCATCTGTGACCTCCGTGGGAACCACTTAAAGCTAATGGAACAAAAGAATTTAGTTGGTTCTTCCCCAAATGAAGTCCCCAAGGCATGCTTTAAACATACAAATTTGAAAAGGGATTCACATAAATCTCATTTGCTTTCTAGAAGGAAGAATGGCCAAGAACTGGGGGAAGTGGTGGTCTGCATCAGGCCAAGATTATAATCTGTTGTCTCAAAACAACCTCACAGGATATTGCAAATATGGGATTTATAGAAATCAAGTCTTCTACAAAACATACAATTGTTCTTTCTGAGTTCAGGTCATAAACCTTCTTTCATTTTTCTTTCAGCAAGGAATAGAACATGATAAAGTCTTTTAGCTTAAAGTCAATCCCTTGTTAGATTTGTTTATATAATATGTATTTCTGAGCCTATAGACCATTTATGAAAATTGGCACTTGTATCTTTAAAATGGAATGCAAAGAGAAAAAAAAAAACACCTCAAAACACAAATTTCCCCTTGTCACAAAGTGCTTTCCGGCTGTATATCAGGCAGGCGAGCAACAATGTGATCCAGGCCACAATACCAGAGCAGAAATGTTACCTATGTCATTTGTCTAGTCTTTGTTTTTACAGGGAAAAAAGAAAACTTGTGTCAGAGGCAGTCTTAAGGACAGATAAAAGAGTTAAGAACTCTTTCTTATCCATGCTTTTAATGAGAAAAGATAACAGAAATCTCTCCTTTTCCCCCACAAAAAAGGGATCCAATATCCTAAAGAAAACATAATCCTTACTTTATAAATTGATGAACACTAGGAAAAGCTACTGTGGAATCTCTTTCTTCTGAAGATTTATTTTAAAAAGAATATCTGTTTTATGTTGACATAGCATTTCACAGTTTCTAAATTATTTGTCTCATTTGCTCTTGACAAAGAGTGAAATCTGTGATACAGATGCCGTTCATTCCTATTTTGCAGATGGTAAAACTGAGACTCAGAGAAGTGACTTGAACTGCTCCCGGATTACATATATATTAAGTGACAAAACCCATCTGTCTAGAACAATGAAGGAAAACCTCTCTACTTTCAGAAAAATTGTCCCTGTATCCTCATAGGTACCTTCCAAATGATGATGCTATGAGCCTAAAGATATTAACTTAGTCTATTTCTCCCACAGGAAGAGAGAGAAAAGACCACCTCATGTTGCATAGAGAGACCCTTAATGAACAAAGCCTTTTTAGAAGTCCTTGAGACTCTCCAAATAGAAACTGGTGATTTCTATGAGGTTTTCTGTCCTATCAGATAACTTCCAAATCCCCAAAGGTGAAACGGTAAGAACACCATAATAATTTGTACAGATCTCTGAGCATTCAGTACTTTTAGAAGCTCAAGGTATCTCTCCCACCCCGCCCTCATTTCATTCTTTCATTTAAGAAAAGGTCTATTGGTAAGAATTTGGGCCTGAATAAATTAATCTTTCTCTCCCCCCCCTTTCTCCCCCCTCTTTCCCACTTCCTTCTCTTCCCTTCTCTGTGTGTGTTTCCCTCCCTTCCTCTCTCCCTCCTTCTCCCTTCCCCTCCCTCCCTCTCCCTCCCTCCCTCTCTCTCTCTCTCTCTCTCTCTCTCTCACACACACACACACACACACACACACACACACACACACACACACATACCACATACTTATGGGGATGTGAATTACTTATATTTCTATAATAACAAGAAATACATTTAAACTTAATAAGAACTCAACTTTCTCCATCAACATTTCTATAACTCCCAGGGAGAGATATGAAAAGAAAAGAAAACAATGATTGATTCTAAAGAAAATTAGTGTTCATCTTTCTGGGAATGCCCCACCTTTACTAGCTTTACTTCCTTATTGAAACACTGTGGATGTGGACACAATTTCAGCACTGCTGCCTAATTCTGAGATCTCTGCATGATTTACAATCAATAAAGGGGAAGGAAGGAAGGAAGGAAGGAAGGAAGGAAGGAAGGAAGGAAGGAAGGAAGGAAGGAAGGAAGGAAGGAAGGAGGGAGGGAGGGAGGTTAGATGACAAGAGGAAGAAATTTTTGAAACTGAATTTGAGCTAACACAGTCTTTTTATACTATGTAATGCAGATATATTTATGTTTTTTTCTTATTCATCTTCCCTATTAACCAAAAAATATTTTTACTTACTTACAAAAAAAATCATTACTTACAACCATAAATTATGTAATATACACACATTTACATGCTACGCATATTAAGTAATTAAACATGTCAGGACTTTTTGTTTGGTTGTTTTTTTTTTTCCTTTTGGGGGGGGGGGGAGGGAAGACATTAAATCAAAAATTACAAACTCCTAAAGGTCAGAACTGGAACATCTGCCAGGAAAGCTCATCAGGCCTAGATTTTACTTTCAGCCAAATTCTGCTTCCGACTGTCAGCGTCTGTGATTTCACCAAATAGTCAGTCTCAGTCACCACGTTACTACCTGCTCTGTAAAGGAAAATAAAAAAGGAGGTGGGGTATTACACCACCATTTTTTGCTTGAACTCCAGGGTCCATCTGGCCTGCCCCATCAATCTACAGGATAAACATATTGAACCAAAGAAAGGAGAAGAATTTTAAAAAAGAAAAGAAAAGAAAAAGAAAGAAATGTCAGCAGAGCAAAAGGAAGGGAAAAAAAAGAAAAAGAAAAGCTCGCTGACTTAAACAGATGAACAAGGGCTCATTGTTTGGAATCCCAGTTTACTTTTCCTGGTAAGGCACTGGAAGTTTTATTTATGCTTAATAGACTGCATTTGGCATGTCTAAAGATGACAGAAGCGTGAATTATGAATGACCTTCAACCTATTCAGGAAGTTGTAATAATTGAAATAATAGCGAAATGCGTTCCCTGTGCAATCTGCATTGGGAGACAAGCCGAGGCTCTGGCTGCCGGGGGTCACTCCGGAGCGCCCCGCACTCTGTCCCTTCCAGGAAAGTCCCCGACGTCTAGGCCCGAGGGTTCCGTTTGCCAAACATCCTTCCACTGACCGCTCGAAGGCCCGGCGCCGGGCGCCAAGAATGATGCCATCGGGGACGAAAACGCCACGCTCGGGACCTCCGGTCTCGTCCACGGCGGCGCGGGACCTAGCAGTCTCGTCCACGGCCGAGCGTACACAGCTGGCGGCGGCCTGGCCCGGGAGGTGCAGCTGGATCTCGGGATAGCATTAGCATCTGCGCGAGCCGCGGCTTTAGGAAGCCGCGGCTGGGCTGGGGTGAGGGGGCTCTCGGGGAGGGACCAATGGGGAAGGAGCTGCTTCTATCTGCTGAACATCCTCATTTCCTCCTGCTTTCTTATGCTTTGTTGCTAGGGGATGATTCCGTGGGAATGAGAGGGATGTGTTTGAAAATGAAAGGGACGTAAAAAGAAAAGATTTAGAAAAAAAAAATCCCATTTTTCAAAAGCCAAATCCTAGAATCCAATGGCGCCACCTGAGGACAAGATTCTGAACTCGTCGGAGAGCAGGGATTCAGACCATCAGGGAACAAATAAAACTTAAAAATTGTCGTCTCCTTAAAAGACTCAGGGAGGGAACAGGAGGTCAAATTCTATTGCACTAGTTCTATATAGCTCTCCCTCTCTGAACATTACTTTGCTCACCTGATGATAGCCAAAGTTATTAAGATGAAATAATGTATGTCCCAATTTTGCAAATCTTAAAATGTATCTATTACTGTCAGCATCTTTTACAACACTTTAAGATCCACTCACCTTTATCCTAAAGACTCAGGGAGGGGAGAGGAATTCAAATCCTACCTCACTAGTTATATATACAAGCAAGTCTCCCTTTCTGAACATCAGTTTGTTCACCTATAAAATGGGGATAATGCTATATTATTTCATCTTAATAATAACCTTGGACACGTCAACATTTTACAAATCTTAAAATGTTATCTCACTGTCATAGCATCTTTTACAACAATTTAAGATTCATTCACTTTTATCCTAAAGCCTCAGGGAGGGGAGAGGAATTCAAATCCTACCTCACTAGTTATATGTACAAGCAAGTTTCCCTTTCTGAACATTAGTTTGCTCATCTATAAGATGGGGGTGATGTTATCCAAGGTTATTATTCGGATGCAATAATATAAGTCAAAGTCTTGCAAATCTTCAAATGTTATATTAATGTCATAGCATCTTTCATAACAATTTAAGATTCACTAACCTTTGTTAGTGGTTGGGAGGCACAAATTTGTTTTATTTTTTTAATAGATGAAGAAACTGTCAGAGATTTTACCAGAGTTTCATAGTTGGTAAGTATCAGCCTCTAGGTTTCCCCACTCAAAGATAAGTGTTAATTCCACATCAACAGGCTGAATGTGGGAAAATAATCTAATGCCGGCAAACACTGACATGCTGCATTAATCACGTCTCAAAATACAACGTGGAACCACAGATACTCTCAAATCCTGTTAATATTCACTTGGGCCTTACACACACAAATGGGCCCATCCTGGGGCCCTGAAAACATTCCAATTGCCTCTTACCCCCTAAGCCTTTTATTTCTGCACCAAGAATCCAAAAGCTCTTTCCAGACTATTCTTTTTTATACTTGGAGTGGTTGACCAGCTCCATTCTTTGATGCCATTCCTGCTGACCCAGATGAGGAGGCAGAAGTATATATATCTGTGAATTGTCATGAAGTAGTTTGAAAAAGACCCTGACTCAAAATGTAGCTTGTGTCATTTGGACTTTGAAGTTTGGAACTTTCTGGGACAACTAGTAGCACAGTGCAGAAGGCTAAGGACTCAGTCGGGAAAACCTGAGTTCAAATCCTGCCTCAGATACTTCTTAGATCTGTGACTCTGGATATGTCACAATCTTTGCCAGACTCAGTTCCTAAATTGTAAATTCCTGTAATTCTTCAATTGTAAAATGGGGATAATAACAACACCTACTTCTCAGGATTGTTGAAAGGATTGAATGAGATTATACACATACAACAGATATAAACATACATATACACACAAACATACACACACACATACATATATATATAGAGAGAGAGGATTGGATGAGATTAGAGAGAGAGAGAGAGAGAGAGAGAGAGAGAGAGAGGATTGAATGAGATTATACACACACACACACATATATATATAGAGAGAGGATTGAATGAGATTATACACACACACACACATACACACACACACACACACATATATACACACACAATGCTTAAAGCTAGCCATTAGTACTATAATTATTGAAAACCTTAATGTATCACATAAATACTAGTTATAATTATTAAATATTTTGGAAGCATATTTGTATCCCACATGTCAGAAATGAATGAAAATTGGTCAAGATGAGGGGCTCTTACCCTGAGACCCATGGATGGATTTCAGGGGTTCTAAGAGTCTGAATGGGAAAATAAATTATATCTTGATTTCCACTAACTTCTACCTTCAATTATTTGAAATCTTTTTTTCTGAAAAAAAAAAAAAAAGGTTCATAGGCTTTAGTTGACTGCTAAGCGGGAAGGTGGGAGTGGATATCCAGGACATATAAAAATTTAGACTCTTTGCCTTAGACTTTCCTGACATGGGTGATGAGCAGATATTCTTGTGAATTAAAGTCTCTAGAATATAAGCTTCTGGAGGGCAGGAGCTGGTTAGTTTTTGTCTCTGTATCCCAACCCTTCTTCCACACTCCAAGCTTTGCACACAGAGAGTGCTTTAGGATTGATTGCTGAATGTTATCTAGCCCAAACCGTCTCATTTTAGAAATCAGGAAACTAAAATGATTTGCCCTGTGCTGCACAGATAATCAATCTCAGAGCCAGGATTTCTAACTCCAGTTCCACACTCTTCTCATTATATCGGGCCAAAGTTGTCACTTCCTTAAAATATATCCTGATAACTCTTCACTGGCCTCCATGGGACAAGTCATATCAGCTAACAATGGAAGGCCAGTCGAGTGGACTGGATCCTGCTGGCTTTTACAGCACGAGGAACACAGCTCAAATCTCACCTCTAGCATGTGCAATCTTGGGCAAATAACAATCTCTCAACCTTTGCCTCTTCATCTGTAAAATGGGGATAATCATAGCTATGGAACTTCCCTCACCAGCTGTTGTACTTCCTTTAAGACACTATAATTAGTCTGCTTTACTGTGAAAGGCAAGACGGTACAGTGGACAGAGGAACAACCCAGAGTCACAGTCACTTAATTCCTCAGAGTCCTGGGCATCTCTGAGTGACTGAGAAAAAGCCCATCTGCATGGGTAGAAGGAGTTTTCTCACTGGGAAAATCACAGGTCTGATTTTTAGAAAGAAAGACTATACAATCTGATTGGATCAGAAATAGGACAATGGAGACTAGGGTGCTGCCTCAAACACATTCTTGCCTATATGTTCCTGAGAAAATCACCAAACTGAGGCTCTCGCGTCAATGAATAAATGCTGTTCAACTATTGCAGAAGGAGCTTTCTCACCTGGAAGGTGAGATCCTGAAAGATCCAAAGACCCAAAATTATGACAACAATAATCATTAAGTTATTTGAAATCAAACAAGGTAAAAGCTGTTCTCTATAATATGTTATTTCAGCAATAAAGAACAGGACTTTCACCTCTTTTACAAAAGAGGAGCCCTTCCCTTCAAACATTCTGGGCTGGGTCCCTATGGGAAGATGGCACCCTCGGACTGTGTGGGACCTGCCCCTCTAAGACAGGCGGTATTCTTGAGGGGGGCCGGCGAGCACCTCCTTTTGGCCAATGGTTTGTGGCCATTGTTTCTATATCAAGAACAGGCCACTTCTCCAGAGAAAGACATCTTCAAGTGAGGATGGGGAGAAGACCATCCCCCAGAACGAGACCAGGCAGCCAGCATGAATCTTGGGCCTTCGGCCCTGCCAACTGGCATGGTTATTAGCAAAGTGGAACTGATATAAAAGTGGAACTTGCCCTAAAAGTCAAGAAAACCAAAAGTCCAAAACTACGAATAATTTTGACATCAAACAAACTTGTGCAAAATAAGCAGAGAAGAAAGACGCTGAGGAAGAATAAGTTCGCAAATAGCCCAAGAGGCCTCTGGAAGCAAATGCTTATAAAAAGCATTCAGAAAAAGAAAAGAAATAATGGGGGATGGGAAGGGGGGCTGCTGCCTACAAAGTTACATCTCCCATTAGCAGATGACTAAACCGGCACAGCTTGCTTGACCAAATTGCATTTATTAAAATATGTAGAAAAGCAGAATATTTCACTAAAAAGCCAAAGAAAATAACCTGATAATTGAGCCCGTAATCAGCTTACAGTAATAATACAGCTCTAGGGTTACAGCAATCCAATAGAACCCAGCTAATTGACATGGACTTAGGAGGCCAGGGAAAGTGAGGCTGCCAATCTAAGCCAAGACAGTCCCGGAAGCAGTTAAAAGTTTATAAGGTAAATCACCCACTAGAAAAATGCCTGTTCCAAACTGAATCCCCGACAGAATCTTGCTGCCATTCATAAACCACAAGGGAGCTGGCAGAATCCACTGAGTGAATTACAACCTTGCTTTCTCTCTGGGGGCATCCATTATGCTATATATTACTGCCCCAAAATATACATCTAGTATTAGATAATCTCTCATCAACAAATTTCTTTTTATGCAGAATGAGCAGCCTACTTTGTTTCATTGTGCTGACTGAATACCAGCTGTCAAGAGTATGCTTAAAAATAAAAAGAGAGGGAGAAAGACTTATCACCTCTGTAAATGGCAAGATTTGCAAAGGGCTTGGGTTTTAGAAAAGTATCTTCTAAGCACAGGCCATGTCAGGACAAGCTTGGGGTGCTGAATTCAAGTGTGGTTCATTTTTAATGTATAGGATACAGATGTGGGCCCAATGAGATTACAGAAAACAAAACCCAGAAATAATCCTAATTACTACTAGTGGTAAATCAAAACTGAGTCGAATCTAGAGAAATTAAATCAATTTAGACCAAACACCCTTCCAATGACACAAGATCACATTTTCTGTGAATGTTATAGGCAAAATAAAAATTGAAATAAATGATTCACACATCTTTCCATGTTTAGTTATTTCCAGTTTTTCTTATATATATCTAACATAAATAAGTTATTTGCATATTCTCTTTCTTTTTAGACTATGGGCTCCTTGAAAAAAAAAAAAAAAGACTGTCTTTTGCCTTTCTTTGTATCCCCAGCCCAATGCCTAGCACTTGGCGCTTAATAAATGTTCGTTGATGTTATTTGATTTAACATGAAAGACAAATATTGTCCGTCTCCTAGTGGAATGGAACTGGAGACATTCTGGGCCTGAACTCTTACTTGCTAAGTCCACAGGGCATTGCTCATAGATTGATAATATTACATGAAAATTCTAAGAAGGGAAAAGAGAAATAAGCATATATAAAGCACCATACCCCATGTCCATGAGTAGCCAGGGTAGGTAGGCTCATAGGATCTTGGATCAAGAATTATAAAGAATTTCAAAGGCCATTTGACTCCCCTAATTTTATAGATTAGGAAACTGAGGCCCATGATAGTTAATCAACTGCTAGTACCTTCCCTGCTGAGATTGTCTTCTGTCCATTCTGTATAAGTTGTACTTATTTACTATCATTTCCCTTAATAAAATATAAGTACCCTGAGGACAGGAGCCATTTTTTTTTTTTTTTTTGCTTTTGATTGTAAATGTCAAACAGTACAATGATTGGTTTAACAAATGCATGCTTGGGTACTTTGGTTGGTAAGTGACCAGCCCAAATTCATGCCAACAGAAAGTGGCAGGAC
The DNA here is from genome assembly GCF_016432865.1 of Antechinus flavipes. NCBI lineage: Eukaryota > Metazoa > Chordata > Mammalia > Dasyuromorphia > Dasyuridae > Antechinus > Antechinus flavipes. The sequence continues at coordinate 27,058,935 of NC_067400.1, forward strand.
CAAGGTTCCAAAGTCAGTATCATAAATCTTTAAGACAAAGTAATATTTAGCAGGATTTAAAGAATCAATCTAAAAATGATCACATACACCAAGTCTAAATCATGTAAAAATATCCAGATGAAAAGTGGAAAAAATTCAATCCAACAAATGCCAATCTATTTCCTAATTATGAATAGAGTCCTGAGGATTTAAGAGGGGAAAAGGAACAATTCCTCACCACCACCATGAAGCTTCCATTATACTAAAGAGGGAAATAATAGATACACTGATAAGTATTTTTTTATTTTAATCTATGTAAATCATTTTGTTGTTTGGTGTATATGATACCAAATAGGTATACTTTTCTAAGCATTATGGAGATAATGATAAACTAATCACTTTTCCTTTCATCTGAATTATTAGTGTCATATAGCCGGAGGCTGAAAGGAGTTTTCATAGGAAATCAGGAAGTCCTGAGTTTAAATCCAACCTCAGACATTTAATAGCCATGTAATTGGGCAAATAGCTCAACTCTATCTACCTCAGTTTTCTCCCCTGCAAAATGGGCATAATAATAATATCTACTTCCCAGGATTGTTGAGCAGATAAATAAAACAGGAGGATATATGTAAAGCAATTTGGAAAGCTTAACAGACCAGATGAAAGTTAACTATTATTATTATTATTATTATTATTAATTATCAGAGTAATTATTATTAGACTGCCTTCTTGACCTAATCCACATTTTGCATTTTTCATGACATCTGGGAGTACTAAAAGTTGTCCGGTAATTAATAACCAAAACAATATGAATCTTGGAAAAAATCAATCCTTTGGGGATGAGGGAATTCAGAGAATTAAAAACCATGACATAGTTACTCTACAGAGTTACTCATAAACTATAGAGAGAATTTTAAACTAAAATGAATACGTTGAGTATAAACAATACTGATTACCAAAAAAAAAAAAAAAAAAAACTAGTATTTTATAGCATGAGTATGATTGTGGTCTCAATTTACCCGTGTATATGACATGTCCTTCTTTTTTAAAAGATGAATTACTGCTGTTATTATTATATTTTCAGGAGAGAATAAGGCTATCAGTCAAAATCTGTTCTTTCTTAGAAATTATAGCTTACTTGGGTGATACCAATACTTTCAGCATTTCTAACTCTAAAAACACTACTCCAATAATTTTCAAAAATCAAATGAAATGGAGTTCTAAAAAAAACCAAACAAACAAAAACAAAACTAGAGCTTTTCATGTAAGCAGAGTTAAAAAACAAAGCTGCCAGAAATTTCACACTTGCCAGTTTAAAAAAAAAATCAAATAATGGTGACAGGACTCTTAGCAGCCCAGTGGAAACTGTCTATTGAGAAAATAAACCCTTCTGAAATTAGCTACTCGTGGAATGCTATTCTCAAGTTAATTGTATATGCTTTGTACTTATGAGAGACCCAGAAAGACAGTGGAAGGAGAAGGATTGAGAAGTCTTATATTAGCTCTTTTTGAAAATAACAATCCCCACCCCCAAAAAAAGACCCTACCTTTAAAAACAACTCCACCCCCAATCAAATGAAACTGGAGTTATAACCAACATAACATGTTTTGACTTTATTCTGTTCTTATCGAATTGTTCATCTCAGCAAGCTCATTTATACAATTTTAAAGAACTTGCCTTTACAAAAATGAATTTAAATCATCGAAATGTGATATCAAATATAAGAATGAAGGGCTGTAAGGAAAAAGGGTGGGGATGAAAGGGGACGTCTCTACTCTCCCCCCCCCCCAAAAAAAAAGATTTGAGATACTTTGGTTTTTAAGTGTTTTTCTCTTTCTTCTTTGTTAAATGTCTCATTTAACACACTGACTAAATTATAGTTGAGAGACCAAGACTTATCTGGAAATCCTGCCTTTAGAAGTCTAGGGTTCATACCTGTCTTTCAAGCTCACATGTTCAGTCTGAGGATCGGAGTACAGACAAATGATCTTTCCCATTTCAGGGAAAGGGCTATGTTTGCTTGTGAGTTTTACAGGTGAGTTAAAGTAATTAGTGGTTAACAACCCCTCCCGATCAAGTGTCTCTGTCCATGTCTCAGTGGTAAATAATATCGCACACAATGGGGGTGTACATCAGGTGATGAGTTATGTCTATTCACCATTTGGCAGGTCCTATTCCTTGTGGAGAACAGAGTGAAACAACGGCCATGGGGAGCCCAGAGAACGAGTCCTGTTAGCTTCCCACCTAGGCCAACATTTACAATATCAAAGCTGGAAGAGACCTTCTGGTCTTAACCGGCTTTCAGAGAGACATACACACATGCATGCACACTCACCATGCTGTAGAGCTAACCAGATGTGACTGCCTGTACATATGTGCGTGGGGGGTGGGGGGCGACCCGCACATCTGCTTTTGTTGTTTATGGATACACTTACTGGACCATGTAATGTCAACTTTACAATTAGGTCACTTAATATACATTCTGTTGCCCTTCATAGCTCTGGCCCCCACTAAAGGCAGAAGTTAAAAAGAAGTACTTTCAGGAATATTAGCTATAGGATCCGAAGGAGTCCATCTAAAAGGGGGTTTTATCTTTTCCTGATGAAGCATTTCACCCTGCACACCATTTCAGAAAGCAGGCAGAAAATATTCATTGTTATCAGAACAACTGGGTATTTTCTGCTGATGATAATATACTTTAAAGGGTACCAAAGGGTACCAATAATCAAATTGGAAGATTATCGAAACCATAACAATATGGCTCATAATTAGGGATCAAGAGATACTGCTCTCCACCTCCTCCCTCCAAATCCCAAATGAATTAAATAAACCAAAATAACAGCACAGGTTTCAAGATTTGAAATCTGAGCTTATAGAAATATTAAATAAGAAAAAAATCAAAATGTATCAAAACTTTCACTCTCAGAGCTAGATGATATTGATAATGAGGATATTGTTATGTTTGCAGAGAGTTTTCAGTTATCAATAAATATACTATCATAGATTTTATAATTTCATTGTTCAAGTGCCTTTTGAATTCCTTAATTTAAGGAAGGATGCCATGATTCTTGATTTTTTTAAAAAAGAAACATAAAATATGTCATTTTCCAGTGTCATACCCATTGCCTTCACTCTTAGAGTGGGTATTCAATAATTGTATTTGTGGATAATGACATCAGTTTATAATACTGATCCAATGAGATTTCTATTCACACACAACCTATGATGACATTGTAAAGGTTTCAATTTTCTAATAGTACTTCCAATTTGTTTTCTAATTTTAGAATGACTTATCTAACTAAACATGGTTCTTTGAATATATATTCAATTGGGTAAAATATAATTTTATTTAATTTTACATTTTAGTGCCCACCCCATAAAGTTAAGAGCAGAAAAACATTTAGGAGCTGATGAACTGGAACCCCAGTGCATGAGATCTTCAGTGATATTTCAAATCTAAGTTTGAAAACATATCATGTCATTGCTACTTAATGGCTTTCTATGGGAACACCACCTAAGATCTAACCAGGTTGGTTGATTTGCTTAAACCAAATTTGACTGGATAACCATTTCAAGATAATCTTCTGAAGGTCACTCTATTTAAGTAACCATTGGGTTAAAACCAATAAATGATCCTTCATTGGGCTCAAGCTAACCTACCAATGTGACTAAATAAAGCACAAATGCACAGGAAGACCACCTGGTCCTGGGGAGATGGGGGGGTGGGGGTGGGGGAGAGTGTTGGCTGTACTAAGCAGCAACCTTCATAACAACTTAACTAAGTGAGGATCGCCTTTCAGGTTCCCTACTTCAGTCATAGCTATTGAAGTAAGCCTGCCTATACAATCCTTCAAAGCTTTTGAAAGCACAAGAAAAACCAAGCATTCCAATTCAAGGAGGGAAGACGAATTTTTGTCTCCCCCCCCCCCCATACACACACACACACACACACACACACACACACACACACACACACACACACACCCCTAAACTCCAAGAAAAAGCAAAATATGTCAACTACCACTCCAATTTTTTTTTTTTTTTTTTTAGCAAAAGTATATAAAAAGGTAAAATGACATTCTGCACACAACTCATGCTTCCCTCGGTCATTCATACTCTTGCATAGAACAAATATTAAGTTTCTTTGTTAGCAACTCTAATTTTCTCATCAATCCATCCCTGATTAGCTAAAAGCCATATATTGGTTCCTCTGTGGGATGATGGGGGAGAGGGAAAAATGAACACCAACAAATTACACAATATTAAATGCTCCTTTCCAACCCCTCTGGAATATAATAAGAGAAATGAAGTGAGATCCTCCTGACAATCGCCATAAACAAAATCCCAAGCAGCTCCAAAAACTGGCTTGATTCTGCCTTATGCCGACTCTACCTCTTCCTCCTTCAGTAGAACAGGCAACAGGCCACAAGGGTCTACTGGGGCTCACTGTTATTTTTATTCTTCAGGCTTCGCTGGTACCTTAAAGCTCTCAGACAAAGTCCAGAAAAGTATTTACAACATACCTGATCATTTATCTGGCATGCAACGAGGTTGTGCTGTTCATAGCATCCAGCAAACTTGACGTACTTGAGCCAGCTCCCGACATCTGGTTGACTGGCATCTATGTAGTATTTCACATTGCAAAACTCATCTAATATCTAGGAAGAAGAAGAAGACAATCAATCTTTCCATAGCCATCCTAGCACATTGCTGAAAATATAAATCATGTATCTCTAAATGAGGAAATGGTTAATTACTTAAAGACATTTCACTGAAATATATGTTTCTCCGGTGAATCTTTTATGGGGGAAGAAGGGAGGAGAGGGAAGGAGGGAAGAGAGGTATTAGAATAAATTCGAATAAATAAAGAAGGAACAAATTTTTAATAATAAATTATATGTTGATTTGTTTTTTTAATGATAACTACTACTAAAATTGTGTCCATTTTTCAAAGCTTTGATTCCCTTGCTCTGCATGAATAAGTGACACTGACTTTAAAACAATTAATTTTATCAAATTTGGTTTTATCACAAATAATATTGACCACTACTCACTAACATAATTCATCTTAAATAAACTACCACTTTTCCAGATTTATATATTCTTACCATGGAAATATCGATTTTCAAATTGGTTTTAATTTGAATTGATTCAATTAATTAAAGTTAAGGTAAAAGTTATTAATCTCTTTTTGAATAGTCTGTTCTCATCATACAACAGCTAGATCATACCCTTAATTGAAGCAAATTCTAGGATTTGACTAATAATAGAAGCTTTTATGCCAAACCAAAAAAAAAGAAGAAGAAGAAGAAGAAAAAAAGGAAAGGAAAAATCATGTAAACACTCATGGCAACTTAGTATTTTAACACAAACTAAGAAATGGTTCCAACTATGCAGATAATAAACAAATACAAATTATAAGCAAATGCAAACAGGTTATATGAAAATATCATCACACATTATTAATACTATATGACTGGATACAATTATTTAATCCTCAGACCTTTTTGTCTGGCCTATAGTAGACAATATCGATTGTACTAAGAAAAAGAAAATCAACAAAAGTAAAATTTCTGTCTATTTTAACGTCTTTAATAAGCATTTCATTTTGCTTTTATCTACTAAGTACCTTATTTTTGAATTTTATAAAAGTAAATGCTTCAGTACTCCTGATCTTTTGAGTGAATCAGTATGAATCCTGTCATTGTATACCAGAGAGTTAATACAAACTTGAGGAAGTTTCTTATCAAATACTAAACAATATAGTCTAGATCTCAAATTAACTAATTAAAAGAACAGGGTGAGGGGGGAGAGAAATTTGCTTTATCTGGGTCCCTATAAAGGTTAAAATAATCTAAAGTATATTTATCTAGCCCTAAAGCTATTCTGCATAGAATTCAGGTAATCACCCAAAAGCAGCTCCAGGTCATTAACTCACCACAGACTTCAAGGGGACAAACCCCTAAGGCTTAGAGGGCAACAGATAGTAGGAAAGAGGCTTTGACCATAAGGCAATTAAAGAGCAATGAATGAGTAGTCAAAAAAAAAATATATCAAACACAAGACTTTGTTACTTTCTGCCTCTTAAAAAAAATAGAAAAAGAAAAAGAAAGAAAAGAAAAAGAAAGAAAAAAGGTGACTTACAGTTTCTTCTGTATACTCCTAACTATCTATCCAGCTACAGAAAATTACATTTTTAAAAGATATAAACTTTAGGGCTATTTTCTTAAGCCCAAGTGAATGAATCTCCAGGGTAAAAGGGTGCTTCTAGCTAGCTTTCAAGTGTCACGTAAATATCAGCACCAATGCATATTCTGAAATAGTCACCGAAATTGTGTTAGGGATAGGTTTTTGTTTGGGGGAGGAGGGGCTAGCTCACCCTTGATATACATTTTTCCCAGAAATCATGGATTAGTGTCTCACGAAGGAAACGGACCCAGTCAATGAAATGCAGCAGGAGTTACATTTTATATTTTCCGGGAGAGATGGAAAACTGTTGTTAATCTCAGTCAGAAAGACTCAGGCCACTTCAATTTCAAGCCATTTCCATACCCCCTTCCTTTTTTTTATTTTATTTTTTTTTTTAACTGGGGGAGAGGTATTACATACACTTCATATAAAAATCCTCCGTGTAATTTTATTCCGTGTTAACATTATTGCAATTGCCAGTCAACAGCAAATTAAGAAACTGAGCTCATTTCCAAGGGACGTCTTTATAAATATCTTAGTACAAGGATTATTTTTTTTTTCCTGAGCATTTTCCCCCACAAATGACTTTCCGAACTTCAATCTCTTCCCTCTAAAGCTTAAGACTTAACTTTTCCAGAAACTTTTTCCCCCTTTCCTGTGAATGATTAACTTTTGACTCGTTAGCTCTGCAGCGGTCTCCCCAACGCTTTAAGAGTCTAGCAGATCTTGAATTAAAAATTAAATGAAATTAAAATTAAAATGCAGCGGCGACTAACGTGCTGCGATTTCATCCACCACACTCCAGTGTTTAGAAAAGCTGTCATGCTCCAAGAAGAGGATTCTTTTTTAATTCCTTTAGAAAGATTTGAGAGAAAGGCCCTTTTGCAAACAAGAAAGGGAAAGGGGGGAAGAGAAGATAGAAGGAGATGAAGGGAGATGTGTGGGGGGGATCCCTACGATATCGCCCGCGGGTCCGAGAATAACTTTTTTCACGAAGCATTCGATCTTGGAAATGCAAGGCTGCAACTTGGGAAGGTGGAACTTGGCCGAAGAGAGCTCTCAAGAAGCAAAGTCGGTGCCAGGAATTCAGAGTGTTGGCAGCCACACCTTGTAGGACTCTCAGATGCAGGCACACCAGCGCGCGCACACATACACACACACACTTACACACACACACACACACACACACACACACACACACACACACACACAACTAGTGATCTGGGGAGGAGGGAGAGGAGGGAGGGAAAAAAAGAGAAGGAGAGAGGGAGGGAGGGAGAGGGAGAGAAGCTCAAGCACCGAGCAACAGGGAGACAGGGAACCCACCCTGCCCCAGAGACCAGCCGGGCTGCCGGAGACTAGTAGACCGCGGCGTTCTGAAGGAGGAACAAGGAAATCGGCAGCCCTAGCAACGTAGATAAGCGCAGGGACTGCGGCTGCCGCTGCACTAAGGAAGAGTTAGAAAAAAAGACAGAAAAGAGGGGAGGAGGGAGAGGGAGAGAGAAAAGGGGGAGGAGGGGGGGGAGAGAGAGAATGTCAGAAGTTACCAAACTATGCACTCCGGGAAGATTTTTTTTTTTTTTAATTAGAAAGAAAGGTCTCTTACCTTAACATGTCTAAGGACTTAACTCCCAGCAATTAAAAAAAAAAAGGCAATCACAGAAGAGTAAAATAATAACAATAATGAGCCCTGAAGTTCTGGGCCAGCCGATCTTTCAGCAGATGACGAGCAGCGTTTCGCGATTAAAATAATCACTCCCCGGCTTCCACATGGGTCTCTCGGCTAACTTTAGTCCGTCTCTAGGAGCTGCCGTTCGCTCGGACCACGCGATCTCGTAGTTTAATCATCAGGCAACAATGTATCTTTTTTTTGTAACCACCCGAAGTGAAGACTCGGCTCTCCTCTCTTCTGGGGAGGGGGGAGGGGTGTTTGGGTTGGGGGGTAAGGGGGTTAGGAATATATATATTTTTTTTGCTCCTTGCTTCCCCCTCCCCTCCTAAGCGTAGCTCCTACTGTTCACATCACCTTCTTTTCTCACTTTCTCTCGCGCTTATCAGCCCGATGTGTAATGAAAGTTATCTGAGAACCACTAAAACTTCCACCTCTCTCTCCCAGTTTAAAAAAAAAAAAAAAGAAGAAGAAAAAAAAAAAAGAAACAGAAAAAGGGGGGATAAAAGCAGGAAGGAGGTGGAGGGGGTGCTAGAGCCTTTGAAAAGATGGGGTGGGGGTCGGGCTAGGGGAGACGGAAGTTAGTCACCCCTGCTTTTTTTTTCTCTCCCCCAATCCGAGACCCTCACGGGATCGTCCCCCTATTTGCAACTCCGCTCTCAGCTGTCCGGGATTCTATTTCATGAACTGTCCCTTTAAAGAGGATCTGCTCGGCCATCCAGAAAGAGACGAGGGAGAGGGAGCCAGGGAGCTATCTCCCCCAGCTCCAAGTGATCGGAAGCCAGACAGAGGCTCCTCTTTCAGTAAATTTTTAAAGTGACAGCAGCCTACTCTGGCGGGAGAGGTCACAAAAAGGTCGCCAAGACAGAAGTCCTATAGGGGTAGGCTGATTATGGATGCACCCTGCCCCTTAAAAAAAAAAGAGAGAGAGAGAGAGAGAGAAAAGAAAAAAGAAAAGAAAAAAAAAAAAAAAGCATGTCGTTTTCGTCCGGGTAAACAACCAATAGGGAGATCTTGGAAGGCAGGATTTCTTTCCGCAGGGAAATCTCGTCTGTTTCAATGTTCTGAAAAGTACAAGTGTGAGTGCTTGTGTGTGTGTCTGTGTATGTGTGTGTGTGTGTCTCTGTGTGTGTGTGTGTCTGTGTGTCTCTGTGTGTGTGTGTTTGGGATAAGGATGGGCTGGGGGCGGTGGTAAGAGAAGGGTGGGGGAAAGGAAAGACTATACCTTGGGGGAGGGGGTTATTTGAAGAAGGGGGGGTGAGGGTGTCTGAGTAGGGAGGGTGTGTGTAGATTGAAGATGGGTGTGTACAGAAAGGGGGAGGGGAGGGGAGGGGAGGATGAGTCTGTGGGCGGCAGAGCTTCCTCTCACACTAAACACTCCAGAAAATCCTCACTTAGGGAAAATGAGGATTTCTGAGACGCGGAGCAAACAATGTTGGCTAAATTGTAGTAAGAACCAAGTTGGCGTAGTCGGGGCTAGTTTGACTGAGTACGCGTCAGAAACACTACGGTCTCACTCAGATCTTTTCCCTCTCTGCTTTTAAGAACTAGAAGAAACGCTGGATTTATTTATTTGTTGTTGTTGAAGTATATTCTAAAAAGAAAAAAAAAAAACCATAAACTTATGTGCAATTTTCGTAAAAATAAACAAAAAAAAATCTTTTAAAAAAACATTTGGGGAAGATGACAAGACCATCTGGTGAATTTTGCAAATTCTCTTTGATACTGTAAAAATAGCTGGAGCTTCCTAAATAGAATTATGCTATATAATATCATCCTCTTGTGTTTTATGCAATAAACGTGTTGCCTTGGGGGAATGCCCCTATTTTATATCTAATTATTGACTAATATGAATGTCCACGTTTAGTTTAAACAGATCTCACGGAAAGAGTTCTTTGGAATGAATATCTTTGACAAGATCTCTGAGTTTACTTCCACTAGGAGAGTGAAGCAAAAATCCACGGGTCAGAGCTAAATAATGTTCAATTCCCAATTTCATTTTTAAGACTCGGTAAAAAAAATCTTTTCTTGACTTAATAGAGGAAAAGCTGGAAAAAAAATATTAAGTGGCTCAATAAATGTCTTTTTTTTTTCAGTGAGGGGGGTGTTAAGCACGTTCAACTTTATCTTTTATTGCAAGGGCCACCCACTTATATTTTCGTGTGTGTCTATTGTGTGTGTGATATCTCCAAACCGAAATGTCGATTTAAAAAATATTAATAATAAAAAGGAGGCGGAGGGGAAAGGCAGTGACAAGAGATGGAGATTAATTCGTTTCAGTGGCCAGTTATCTGTGACATTGAACTGTTATTTCAGATAATGGCTATTGTTCAAGAGAAAATCGCACAGCAGTGGTAGGTAGGACAGGAAAAATCCTTTGTAAATAACCTACAACCTGGTCCGAGATTCCCAGAGAGTCTGGTGCTTGGGAACCTCTAAGAGCCCCCGGTTTGCTGGCCATTGATTTCCTGCCCTTCCTCAACTTGTCCATTGTTGGAGCCTTTTTTTTAATTTAGCCATAAATTGGACCAGCTCGAGCTATGAGCTGTTCTATTTTCTTCCTGTCAGGATGAGGGATTTGTTTTATGATGCATTGTGTATTAAATACAAGTAATCTGGGGAACCGATTGCTTTCGACGGTGCGGCCTGATCAGGGGTCCTGATAACTGTTCCCCGCCCCGCTCCCCCTTCTCCCCCCTTGACAAAGCTGACCTGAAAGAGAGGAAATGTGGGTGGGTAAACAAAAGGGTTTTGGGGTATCAATAGCAGAGCCTGCCTAAATCAAAATTTCATGGAAAAGACTCGAAAGAGTCCTCCCCCACCTCCATCCTCTTCTCCCACCCTCTTTCATTTATTGCTATTAGTATTATTATTTGGTTTAACAGGAGGATGGAGGGGGAAGGCTGGGATTCCATACAAGGGGGCTGCGATGGGTGACGTTTCAAGCGCAAGCCGGTAGATGGCGATGTGACCCGAATTAATGGGAAAGCTGAGCAGGACCTTGCAGTAGCCTGGGTTGCAAAGGGAGAGCCTCGGCCCTCGCTGCCTTGCAGGTACTGGCCCTTGCAGGGAAGGAGCCAGCTCCTGGGGCCCCGCGGCTGCTCTTGCTGCCGCAGGAAGTCAGGGTTTCCCGGCCCTCCGGGCCCTCCACATCCCATAGTAGGGACTCTAGCATCTTACAGCCCAGTTCTGCAAAGATTAAAGGAAAATGTACCAGGGGAGGGCTTGAATCTCTCCCCCACCCCCACCCCGCCCTACTTTTAGCTAATTTGACTGTTTCAAGAAAGCCTCTAAATCCTTTCTCCTGCAGCCGGCCCTCCGGGGACTATTTCTAAACACCCTCTTCTCCCAACATCACCCAAAGAGACAACAGTCCAAAGCCGACTCTCCCTTATACCTGGGCGGAGAGCACAAGTAATTTATCTGGAGCTAGAAGGCTTTTGGATTGGTTTGGTGCCAGTTGGATTTTCCAGCTGCAAAGAATGAAAGAAGAGGCTTTAGAATTCGGGAGGTCTCCGGCAAAGGAGAGAAAACATGGCACTTGTCTCTCTCTTTCCATCTATTAATTGATTGCCTCTATTAATCCGAATTAATAGATTTTTAAGGGCATTCATTAACACTCCCTCTCTGTCATATTTCAAAGACTCTTAATTTCGAAGTTGCAAAGCACCTATGAGATAATTCAAAGAATCAAAATTTTGAAGTTGCAAAAGCACCTTTGAGATAATTTTAAAAAGCATAATTTTGAAGTTACAAAGCACCTTTGATATAAATGCAAAAACCGCACAATTTTGAAGTTGCAAAAACATCTTTGAGATAATGTCAAAAATTATAATTTTGAAGCTGCGAAGCACCTTTGAGATAATTCAAAGAATCCTACTTTTGAGGCTGCAAAGCATCTTTGAGATAATCTAGTGAACAGGGATTCTTAACCTTTTTTAAACTAGGGATCCCTTTGGAAATCTGCTAAAGCTATGGATCCTTTTCTCAGAATAGTGTTTTTAACTACACAATATTACAAAGAAAACCAGAGATGATTTTTTCCCCATCCAAATTCACAAATCCTGATATCAATGCATGAGAGTGGGGATCCCAGATTAAGAAACCCCCTGATCTAGCCAAATTTGAAGCAGAGAATTGACTTTCCCCAAGATGACATAAGAAGTAATAGGCAGAGCCCAAGGATTCAGCCTAGATAAATAACTAAATTGGAAGCAAGGCCCCATCCTTCTGAACTTGGTCTGGAACCCCTAGAGAAACCCCTTTACAAGAAGCTTCTGGTCATTTTAATGAGTATCCTTTTGGAAGAATATATGGAGCCATTGACCCACCTCAACTCATCAGAAGGGAGAGGGGAAGGAAAATGTTTGGGGGTTTCCCCCCTTTCCTTTCTTCCCTCCTCCCCTTCCCCAAGAGGCCAACTTTCTTTTCCAGTTAGCTTGCTTTTCATTAGGAGCTTTCTAAAACAATAAATAAATACAAGGAGCCAAATACCACCACCAATTCCTTCTATTCCTTGGGATTTCTGGTGAAATCTGTTTACGGTAGTTCCCGGTTACAAATTAATCTAGAAAAGCTGCTGTCTAGCAGCGGCAATCAGTCACATGCATGCTCTGCCGTGTTTAGCCCTGCCCTTGAAATGGGCTATTAAAAATAATGGTTTTACTATAATCTCAAACCAGCTTTAATTCGCAAACAAGTATCAGGACAGATGATCTAAATATTAAGGGGATAGAACATGAGGATAAACTGTAACCAACGAATAGACCTTTGGAATGTACAAATGGGGAGGGAGCATCTCCTTTTAGTGTTTATTAGAAAGAATAAGTTTTTTTTTTTCTTTAACTCTCCAAAAGATCCGATTGTTTCTATTAATTCTTATTTACAATGAATAGACATCCCAGAACTGAGAGGCCATGAGATCAGAGACTGCAGTTTGAGTGTGAGCTGATATATTCCCTGGGAGCTGTAAAGATCCCCTTTGGCTGATGGCAGGGGTGGGGTGGGAGAGGTTAATGTGTTTGCTTCCTGGTTTGAAAAGGGCATAAACCCTCCTCGGGCCCTTTCCTTCCTCCCCAACCTCCCCACCCCCAGCTGCCTGAACCGGGGGATCTTTAAGAGGCCCCAAGATTTCTAATAAGGCCACTTGGTCTGCCTTCATTTTTCCATTGTTTATTTAAAATAAGTCAATATATTAGTTAAAGGGGTAAGAAGTTAGTGCTCCAGTCTTCAAGTGATTCCCAAAAGGGTGTAAGCTGATGCCTCTTTTAAGCCTTTAACTTCATGGTCGTCCCAGAAGTAAAAGTTCTCCTAATGGAGACCCTGTGGGCATGGTGCATTCCAGGACATCATTAAAGCAAAGGAAAGCAGTCCAGCCAAAGCCAGATGAAATAACTGCACTGTCCACTTTTAATAGGCTTCCTGTGGACAAACAGCACTGGAACACTCTACAGAGGACAATATTTAAACCTAAGACAACTTGCTGGCAGTTTTCAGTACCATAAATGTAATAAAGTATGTTCCCATTCGCCCTGACATTATGTTTTTAGTTTATAGGGAAAGGCACTTCATAACCCCAGCCTAAAGGGGAGTTAGCTTAATTCTGCAGCATTAGGTTTCTAAAGGTGACTAAACACACACTGAGCTCCAGCTGACTTGTTTTAAACACTTTTTTCTTTCTTTTTCTTTTCTTTCTCTTTTTTTTTTTTTTTTTCTTTTTTTTTTTCTTTCTTTTTCTTTTTTTTTTTTCAGCTAGCAGAAGGGGCATTTTAAATTTCTCCAGCAAAGGCCCATGCATCCCAGATGCTTTTCAACCCCATCTCAAACAGACAAGTTGGAGGAGGAAGAGGATGAAATAAACAGAGAAATTGACATTTTCTTGTGCAATAACTGCCCGTTAATTAAATTAGTTTTGTGTAAGGATATTGACTTGTTATAAAAAGTCAATGCTTCTTTTTACTGTTCGTCATGGAGTCTTACCAAATCTCATCTAACCATAGTGGAGACAGGGAAAAGTAGAGAGATGCCTTTAAGATGGGGGAGATTTTCTTAAGAGTTCACCCAAGGAGCTGATTCTTCAGGGGTGTTTCTTCACTAAAATGCCTGTTCTTTTCATCTTTTCTCCCTCTCCCTTCCTTCCACATCACGATACCTAGAACTACAAATTTATTTTCCTATTTTCCTTTTTTTTTCTTTCCTAGACAATCACAGTAATAAAAGATAAAGTTAAGATCAGGGAGTTAGGTCAGCTCTATTGTAAGATTGAGTTTTTTTGTTTGTTTGTTTGTTTGTTTGTTTGTTTTTAACTAGGGGAGCATTTCACCTTGATGGTGAATTTTGTAAACCAGAGTTGGGGGGTGGAAGAGTGAGAGAAAGGGGAGAGACAAAGACAGAGAGAGACAGAATAGAGAGATAGTGAGAGAGATAGAGACGGAGAAATCCAGCAAAATAGTCCTACATGATGTGAATTTACAAATAAAAATGAACTGAAAAGTCTCCTACATCAATACAAATCATCATGGCTGGGCAATTCTTCAATCCCCATCATATTTTGATGGACCCCAGTTTGGGTGTGTGTGTGTGTGTGTGTGTGTGTGTGTGTGTGTGTGTGTGTTTTCCCCATAGCCAAAAAGCTGTTAAAAAGGAGAAGAGGAAATTAAAGGTAAAAAAAAAAAATGTAAATAAAAAATTTCCCTTGGTCTGGAAATGGGCCCGACTGAAAGCATGTTAATCTCCACCTCGGTAATTTGGTTCTCCAGGAGAAGACAGAAGCCCTGCTGCTGGGCCCTACACTTCATAAATCACATCTTTATGTGGACAAGGTCACGGCACCTAACAGCTCAGACATGGGCCTTTTCAGAGGCTCGCAGGACTCAGGCATGTTTATTCTCCTGCACAGATCTCCGAGGAGTAGTCCAGCACGCTTCTAATTACTTTTGATTATTTTCATTTGCTGGGGTCAGTCTGGCTTGCCAGGACTGCTGGAGGGTTGATTTCCTGCAAATCTTGATGTCTTTGTGGGACAGCACTGTGTGCTTTCAGAATTAGCACCCCATTATTGTACCCTACAGCTAGGAATCACTTTTAATAGACACTATGTTATAAAGGTTTCCCTAGCGATCCATTGATGATGTCCCTTCTTCTTAATTAACTATATCAGAGTAATTGTCATTAATCAAGCTATTTAATCTTTTTTTTTTTTTTGATGCGTACAACTGTCTTAACAATTATGGATTCGGAGATCCAAAAATCACCGTGATATAAAGACAAATGGCATCAATAAAACTTTTTTTTTTTTAATGTGTATTTGGAAAGTAAATTTGGGCAGAAGGAAAGTGATTTCTTTTTTTTCCCCTTGACTTTAAATGTACTTAATAATTGACTCACTGTTCTTTTTTGAAACTGAGATGAAATGCTTTGGTGAGACAATAACTCTCCAGAATAAATTACAATTCTCAACTCAAAATAATCCAAATAAATTTGGATTTATTTTCCAAATTCCAATTAAGCTTGCTATGTACAAGTATTTTTCATTAGACTAAGCAGATGTAGTTCATGAATTAAGTTAATATGTTGAGTAGCACAAAGCCTAAATAGAAAGTTTTGACAAAATCCTAAATATTCAATGAATGACATAAAATTAGATTTTTTTTTTGGAAGAAATCAAAAGATCTCCTAAAACACCACCACAGTTCTGTTGGTGTTTATATGTGTATACATGGAGTCCTTTATGTTAAAGAGAACACCTCGGAAATAAGGTAAGTAAATTTTAGACATTTCACCAAAAAAAGGTGACAATTTTGCAACACGTCATCAGCCTGACTACTGAGACAAAGAATATTTTGGACTACCAGCTACAACTTGGAATGTTGAGTTCATTTGTACTTTTTTAAGACTCATGGCTCAGGTGGGATGTCCGCCCTGTCTCCTCTATAAAGCGGCCAGTTGCTCCTT
Source organism: Antechinus flavipes (assembly GCF_016432865.1). Taxonomy (NCBI): domain Eukaryota; kingdom Metazoa; phylum Chordata; class Mammalia; order Dasyuromorphia; family Dasyuridae; genus Antechinus; species Antechinus flavipes. Next base: position 27,074,726 of record NC_067400.1, read on the forward strand.
CTCCCTCACATCTGGACCTTGATATTAATGTAGGAAATTCCTCCTGGGATTAATCGTCCCTCAATGAGATTAATTAACTCTTCTGGATGTCATTTAATATGTTACTCTTTGGAGCACTCTCAATGGTTCCTGGGTCAGCCAACCACATTATGTGACCCTGGAACATCATTTAATCAAGTGGCGACTCCTCCATTCTTCTCACTGTCTGGAGGCAGGAGCACCAAATTCAGAGGACTCCTCATCCTGGCTCCACCACTGACTGTGCACTTTGGGGACAAGCCATTTAACCTACAGCTCTGTTTTCATCTAAATTCCAAAATATAAACCTAATAGCATTGTTAGGAAAATAAACAATGTATTTATGGGTGGGAAAGTTCTTTGAGTTTGTGGCCACCAGCCAATATGTATTGTTTTCATGTCTATATGTATTCACAAAGGGGAAGAAAGGAATATGAAAAAGTTTTAGAAATACCAGAGTTAAAGGTACTTTTCTCTCCCTGTACCAATGCTTCTTGGCCTAATCCTCACCCTGACCTGGCGAAGAGAAGAATTTTAAGAAAAATGTTTTCATTTCTTCAAGCTGTGCTAGCCCCAAAGATGTCAGTCTGTGTCTGGCCTGCTGCTGGGCTTCCTCTGTCCCACCTACAGCATTCTCTGCCAATCAGTAAAAGGAAGTCTTGAAGAGATTCAATACTAGTGGGGGCAGGGAGTTGGAGAGGACCTTCTAATCAAGAGAGATGTCAGAGAATCCCAAAGGATCCTGGGAGGATCCCCAAAAAGACACTTACTAGGACGCCTATAGGAATCTGGAGCATATAGAAGGGCCACATGGAATAATGGGACAGAAGAGTGGAGTTGACACCAAGTCTTAAATCCCACCTCATGCAATGATCAAAAAAGTCATCTAACCTTTATAACCTGAATTCCTCATCTGTGTGAGGAGGACCTCATGACCTAGTGATAATACTTCTAAATTCATGATATTGTGACTACTTTAGGATCTCTTTGCCTTAGGTTTAAAGATTCTTACGAGAGAGAAGAACTATTAAAAAAAAAAAAAAAGCAACCCTCCTAGGACATTTTACCACTTATATTTGTACTTTTTGAGGAGCAAGAAGTAATCCAGAGCTTTCTCTTAAATGCTATTTTGTAGATGGACTGATCCATTTGTGGATATTGCACATGATTGCTAGTTATTAATTATTATAACCATTTGGCTCCCCTCCAAAAAATTTCTACAGATGGTGACAGCATCTTCCCACTAACTTAGACTTCATATCCCCATTATCTTTCTCCCTTGTTCTTCAGTCCCAAATTATTAAAGAATCATCAAATTTTCCTTCTTTTTCCCTCTCTCCATTCAAGGCTCAGTTCTGAAGCCATTTCTACTATGGTACAATGGTGGGAATACAGAGGAGTGCTGGTTCTGATATCCGAAGGTGAGTTCAAATCTTAATTCTGACCTTGAACTAGTCAATGAAAGCCCCCAGACTTCAGTTTCCACACTTGTAAAAACGGAATCAATGCTATGATCCTATTAATCATTCATTCAGTCAACATACTATGCTCCAGATACTATGTTAAGCACTGGAGAAATGAAAAGAGGTAAAATGATTTCTCCATTTGTCTTGAAACTGACTTCAAGATTACCTTGTATTTCCTAGGACAGGGAAAGGGATTTTAAATGGAGGGGCCCCAGGAGGATGTAAACCTGCTGAGGCCAGGGATTATTTTTAGTTTTTGTATTTCTATCCCCAACAAAGCCCAGAATGGTACTTTGTCGCTAGTGGGATAAACCCATGGATCTGTGATTTCCTCAAAGATCATTCAAAGGAAATCCTTCTACCAATGGCTACCCCTTTATGGTTACTCTGTAGCTAAATCTGAGTAGTTGGTTGCCTGAGGCAGAAAATAATTCAAATCGGATTACATTGAGATAGTATTCAACCCAAAGCCTCCTAGTCCTAAACTATCCCCTACTTAATGTTTCTATGTTTGGGATTTAAGAGATATAATAGATGAATGGGGAAAGGACTGAGAAAAGAGATATGATAGGAGGATGAAAAGGAGCTTTGCTACAGTTGAGAAAGCTGATGGTTGTGTGGTCATAATGCTGGCAGTTAGGGCTTAGTGCCTCAAGGATGATGGCAAGAGAGGAGGTAGAGAGGAAGATCACTTAGGAAGCAGAAGAAAATGGATGAAAGCAATATAGGTGGGGGAAGATGGCACATGGATAACTTTATGGGTTTCTAAGTATGGTTTGTCAGAAGAGGGAGAAGGATTTGGAAGTCAGCAGTAAAACCCAGCTGGTTTCCTAAAATCACAGAAGAATGGATTTAAAGTTGGAAAGCTAGGAGTCAAAATCCTTCATTTTATTCATGTGGAAATCGAGGCACAGGTCAAATCACTGGTCCAGAGCCACACAGCTAGGCCTTACTGACTCCTAGACTAGCACTCCTTCCAGGAAGAAAAATAACTTGGTAGCACTTTGAAAGATAGATTGGAATGGGAAGAGACTGGCATCAGGAAGTCCATTTAAGGAGCTTTAGAATAATTAGAAAGGCTGTAAGTGCCAGAACTAGGTGGGGCGATGGTAAAGGAGGGAATAGGTGGAAAAAATATCATATAGGGACAACACTGATTGAACTTGATTGGCTACTGGGGGTTTGAGCAAGGGGATGATCAATAATGGTAGCAACATTCACAGTTGGATGCCCAGGGAAATGGTACCAGGAAATTACAAGGAAAGGAGAGATGTGTTAGTTTGGTGGAGAGCAGTCAATGGATGAAGACATGGCATGAATTTGGAGCAGATTTTAGAATCAATTGAGTCTCATTTATAGTGCAAGATGACTCTGTGATCCGGGCAAAGTATAATGTTACCCCTATGTTCCACAGGCAACTCTATAAAAATAAAAATGACAGGTAGATAACTGATCTTTCATGGATAAAATTATAGGACCAGAACAAAAACACTGAATAAAGAAAGGAAGAGATGCATTTAGAAATCCATTCATTCTGGTGTCATGATTGAGCAAATGTGAAGAATTATGTGGTATGTTAATGTCTTTGAAAAGCTTTACAAATATTATCTCATTTGATCTTGACAACAACCCTATGGAAATGCTATTATTACCCCATTTCATATTTTGGGAAACTGAGGCAGACAGGCTAAGTGATTTGCTCAAGATCACATAGCCAATAAGTCTCTAAAACCAAATTTAAATTCAAGCCTTGATGACTCTAGCCCTAGTGTTCTCTCCATAAATGCCTGGATAAATGCTTTTTAAACAAATGATAAATTTTTAAGATCAACATTTATCAAAGTTATTTTTTAAAACTTTCCTATTTAAAAGTTTCTAAATAGGAACTGGCATATTTTGTTACATTTATTTTACAGGAGAAAAAGCTCAACGATGACTGAGTTACTAATTTGTGTGTTCCCTGCTTTTCCAGTCCTGGGCATTAGATTCACGGGTGATAACGGAGCACGGCTGTCTAAACTCTAAACTAAGTGGACATAAAATCAGATGGCATATGATATAACAGGAATTCGATTTTCAGATAAACCACAAACCTTGATGAACTCCTCTTGTTCCAGCTGAATTAACTCATCATGCTGAGAAACAGAATATTTCCCAAGAAGAGGCTAGAAGGAATTGTAGAATCATAATCTTTTCCCCCCTCACCCTCAACCCTGCCCTACTGACTGATTTATACTTGTTCTACTATGAGAAAAGGAGAACTTCCCTGAGGAGAAGCTAAGAATTAGCCAGAACTCCAGAATGGTTGTTCCAATATAAAGCTAGAACACCATGGCTTTGAAATACCACCAAGGTCTAGCGATGACATCTCCTTTGAAGGATTATTAGGAGAAATTCAATAATGTTAATTTCTCATTGATGACTTTGTGATAGCGAGTGCTCCTTTTCTCTGTTGACAATCCTTGGAATCCTATTTCATTAGGTCAATGAGCGCATCTAGACATGTTAAACGCACTCACAGACCACAGAGGCTGATGTTGTATTTAGTGTGCATCATATCCTGTAATACATATCAATTGGTAAAATGTCAGAAAAACCTCCTAATTGTAAAATACTAATATAAAGCCAGTAATTCAGTGAAAACACACCCATTGATTTCAGCCAAGACTGGGAGTGTATCTTTGCTGTAGGTTTAGGGAGTCAATTCTTCAACTTCAAATAAAACCCCATTGCATCCTGTCTGCAAACTCTCAAATTAAGTATTGGTCATTTTCTGAGATGCAGATTCTCAAAGGCATTTGTATTTTGGCAGGTAATCCTTGACTAGAAAACAATTTGCAGCCTTATAATGTAGCACCTGAGTAGGAGCAGGATTGCTGCTGGCTAGAATAGGAAGGGGAACATTGGAAAGGGAAGGAAGAGTGGGGAATAGGATGCTGTCTTGAAGGTTTAGGATTTCTATATGCTGAAATGGTCTTATTTGTCTCCTTTCATATAGCTAGGCTATGGAAAAGATGTAAATTAAAATTATAATAGCATGGTAGAATAGAGAGGTCAGAAAGACCTGAATGCAGATCCTGTCTTTGACATACTGGCTATATGACCACATGCCGATCAACTTAACAGATTGATACCTCCAGGCAAAAATCAAAGACTTTCTAAATGCCAGAGTTATTTTTGGCTTTCATAACTAGAGACAATTTATTCCCCATCAGCAGTTCCTCAGAGCCATAAAATCATGAGTAGTATCATCCCTATCATTAACTCACATTTATATATCATTTGAAGGTTTGCAAAGTGCTTTATAGCTATTACCTCTGACCGGTGGGTGGTCATTATCATCATTTCACAAATGAGGTAACTAAGAGTTGGAGGTCTCTGTGACTTAAAGCCTAGGGCTTTATTCATGAGGTCATGTCATCTCTCAATTTATAGGGAAAGAAACTGTAATGTCTTGATAAAGTGCACCCCCACACATACAATGAGGAAATTCCTTCTACCAATGCAGGTAGCCACCTTCTTTCTTAGTGAGTTGCCTAGAGTATTGAGATGGAAACAAAAATTTCCTTGGTATCAAGGAGAGTCTTTTAAAAAAAATTATCGTTCACTTTTACATGGTTCCCATCTCTAGAAATTTGATTAAATTAACATTAAGAATGCAAGATTAAGAACATTAAGAACAGCTAGCTAGCAGTTCTAGACTCTTATCTCCTCTTTCATTGTGAAATTATAGAGAAATAGGACCAAAAGTCAGAGACTTGAGTTCAAATCTAGCCTTGGATACATGCTAGCTGTGTGACCTGGGCAAGTCAGCTAACTTCTGTCTATCTCAGTTTCCTCACCTGTAAAAGGGGGATAATAACAGCACCTATCTCTCAGAGTTGTTATAAAAATCAAATGAGATCATATTGATGAAGTACTTGATATAGTGTCTGGCACACCATAAATGCTCAGTAAAGGCTTTCTTTCATTTCCCTCCTTCCTTCTTCTCTTTTCTTCCTTTGTCCCTCCTCTTTACTCTTTCTTCCCTTTTTTACTCTTTCCTTCTTCCTTCCTCTTTCATCCTTTTTTCCTTTCTCTTCCTTACTTTCTCCTTTCCTTTTCTCCCTCACTATTTCCTTTTTCCCTCTTCCTTCTTTCCTCCTTTTCCCCTTGTCCTTCCCTACTTTTTTTCTTTCTTTTCTTCCAAGTCTCATATATCTTTGAACATAAACCCTTGTCTATTGCAAATATTCAGTAAATATTGTTGAATGTATCCAGGAAAGTAGTCTGAACTCCATATTTTAGTTATGTTCAATATTCCTCTCCTTAAACTTATTCTATTTTGGTTTAGGTAGAATTTTTAATATTAATATTAACATGAGGCTACAACTTTTACACATATTCACTATGATTTGTATGTGAGAAAATGAAGCACCTCTTTAAAAAAAATTCCCTTCTCATGGATACATTCATCTGTTCAGACAGGTAGCAGTTGCAGTTTCTGAGGACCTGGAAAAGAAATACCAGGGAACCTCAGGAAAGGACCATGTCATTTCCCATGATGACTTCATGATAAGCTGGTTACTTGGGGAGGATAGAAGGGGTGGAGGAGTTAAGATGGAATCTTTTCGCCAGTGGAAATTCCCATAGCTAGGCAAAGAAGAGAAAAGGAAATACACAAAGAGAAAGAAAAAGCTTTCTTTTCACAGAAGTTTACAGAAGGATCATAAAATAAAATAAATTAAACCTGGGGCCAAAAGTAAATCTGAGCAACTTGTGACTTTGGGGCAGAAATTAGTGATCAAGGATACTTCCTCTTGCTTAGAAAAAACAACAGTAAAAATGGATCCTATGTTCACTTGAGTGACTTGCAATTAGACAATAATAATTTTAACTACTCAAGCATTTTAAGAGTTATAAATCTCTTAGCTTATAGAAATTCATCTCACAGGGAACAAAAGTAAAAGGAAGGGGAAATAACTTTATTTCCATTTGTTGCACAATAATACTACTAATAATATCGCTACTGTTGTTGTAGCTACTGCTACTACTTAGTCACTGTTACTACTGTTGCAATTGCTACTTAGTTACCACTCCTACTGCCTGTGCTCCAGCTATGACTGCTACTACTTAGCTACTATTGTTGCTGTAGCGACTGCTACTTCTTAGTCACTGTTACTACTGCTGCTACTGCTACTTAAGTTACCACTCCCACGGCCAGAGCCGAAGCTACTACTTAGCTGCTACTGCTACTACTGCTGCTGCTGCAGCTACTGCTACTTAATCACTATTACTACTGTCACTACTGTTACTTAGTTACTACTATTACAGCTGATAGTGCTGCTATGTCTGCTACTGCTACTACTAAACTGCTGCGGCTGCTGCTGTTTCTAGCACCTAGCATTTATATAGCATTTTAAGACTTGCAAAGTAGTACACACATCTTCATTTGAACCTAACAACTCTGTCAGGTAGACACGATTGTCATTTCCATTTTACAAACGAGGTTGAGGCTGTTGAGCCCTAGGGACTACATAGAATAATGTTTTTCATTAAAAAATAGAATTATAAATGAAGACAAGTGTATTGAAATATACAATTTCAATTGTATTATGTAATATGAATGTAATATGTATGTATGTAATATGAAAAACATCCCCAAATGTTTTTAAAAGCAAATTCAGGGTCTCAAAGTTAAGAACCCCTGCTCCAGAGTCTATGCCTTGCAAATATTGGAAGGTCTAAACAACAAAGGCAAACAGAGGTCAAGTGTCTGATATTAAATTTGAACTCAGAGCTTTCTGAGTCTAGGTCCACAGCTCTACCTTTTGTTCCATTTGGGTCCTTGAGAATAGAGATGATCTTTTACCTTTCTTTGTATCCCCATCACTTGGCACCTTAAAGGCACTTAATGACTACTTATTGACTTACTAATATTACTGTCTTTTTTACCTTACACTATACAACTAAATGATTTTTGTAATGATTACAGCTCTGAAAATTCTATATTCCTTATATTCACCACCAAATAGATTAATTGGAGTTTTCGAATGTGTCCTGTATTTTACAACCTCCATACCTTTGCTCCTACTGTTCCATCTTCTTTACTAAGCTTTGTTACTGCCCAAAATTTTAAATTTCTTTCAAGGCTTAGTTTGAACATTACCTCTTTCATAAAGTCTGCTTTTTACCCCTACAGGGAATTTCTTTCTCTTCTGATGCCCAAGAATACTTGGTATAGTATAGCTATGGGTGTAGCATATTTTATTTACCACAACTGCATGTTGGATAGTTTTTCTAAAACTCTTTTAAATATTTTCTATAAGGGATGACTTGCTTGGTAGGAGGGAGGATGGATAAATTTGAAATGAAATGCTATTAAAAAAAAGAGAGATCATTTTAAAAATAAGATTCTAAGAAGTTGCACCCTCTTAAGATGTATTAAGGTCTTCTTTAATGTTATCGTGTTTTATATAATAATGGATACTTCTGACTTTCCAGGGTAAGACTTTTGAAGTGTTTTGTAGCATATAAAGCCTATGCATGGATAGTTTGCCTTAAATATCACTAAGGCAAATTGTTGTAGCCTAGAACCTACACCAGGGTACCACAGGCTCAATGGAAACATTTATCACAATATATTTGAAAATGTCATGGTCCTTTAAACAAATAAATGGAAAAAATCACCCTAAATTTTAGGTGGAAATTTCTAATTATTAAGCTTAATTTATCCCTGGCAGCACAGAGAGTGCTCCCTAACTTGACCTGACTTGGTTTTTCAGTTACAACTATGAAATACAAGTAATTTCTTATTTCTTTCTTTCATAAAGAAACCAAATGAGTATGGCCTTCATACATTTAAAAGTGTTGGAAGCCTCCCAAGGAAAAAAAGGATATGTCAGTTTCCATAATCCAAAGGAGACGCACACACAAATTAGAAATGAAAGCAAAGAACTGAAAATATCAGGTACTTCATGGGGAAGGAAATGAGATGGGGGTTCTCCAAATGAGATTTGAGTCTATATATGAAAATTGAAATTTAAATAGCAACTAATCACTATTACCAGTCCCTGTTAAACCCAAAGTTCCTATTTGCAACAGCTAAGAGTATTACCTAAGTAATTTTAGAATTAACTTGTGTCAGCCAAGCCTTCGAAGGGCCCTACGTGCAACTGGAGACTTTAGGAAAGTGACAGCACTCTGTTTTTCTGGAATTCTCTCATAAGGTCAAAGTGAGGCATTTGATCATACCACAGATTATAGCACTAATTGCTGTCTGACCAACATTGAAATTTTGATCCCCCTTGCGGCTACCAAATTCTAAGCCCAGTAATTAGATCCAGTTTGTTCTCCCTTGAAAAATATTCAGTGTCTTACTTTACAATTTAAAATCACAGATTAAGCCTTAGAAAGGACCTCAGAAAGTCATTGAATCTAATCCTCACAAGTAAGTAAACTGAGGCCTGAACAGTCTAATCATCACACAAACCCAAGTCTAATAACTCTCTGTCAAGTACTGTTAGATGGTCTTTCTTTACTAGGTGACTTTAAAGTTAAGAAAATGTCCAATTTATTTACATCTCATTAAAGCATGTCTCTTATGCAGAAAGGTCTATTCTTAAACAATTGATCCAACCTGGTATCACCCTTCCCTTTAGATCCAGAATGGCCACTTCCTTTCTAAACTTTTCCCCAAGCCTACCTCAGCCTAACATGGTTCCAATAACCCGTTCCTCTTCCTTTCTCACCAAGTACCCTCCAGAACTTTCTTAATAACATAGCTATGAGTTACAGAGGACCAAATTCACTTTGTCTTTCAAATGAATTTCTGTTATTTTGTGTTATTTTCTTTTTTTATATAATAATAGCTTTTTATTTTTCAAAATACATGAAAAGATAGTTTTCAACATTCACCCTTGTAGTTTTGTTGTTGTTGTTGTATTTTCAAAGAGCCAGCATAGTAGAGTATGCAGCTAATTAAATCTATATTTTTTTAAGCCATTTCGAGAAAAATAAGTGTTCACCCAATTTTCTTGGAGGGTGGTAGCATGATATTTTGGTTGTTCAAAATCCTAAAATGATAGATCCATTATGAAGTGTACCCAAAGGTCCTATGTCAGTGTGCAGCAGCCACGTATCCTTATATGGTTTTCACATGACCCTTGGGGGTCATGCTTAAACCTATCACCTCAGACTCTTGAGGGCCCTTTGCAAGAGTAGGCTAATCCTAGAACAAGGTTCTGAGTAATAGGGTATATGAGAAAGAGAACTGAATTTGGAAACTCCTATAAGTCCTCCAGTCTGCTGAACCAGCTATGATCCTCTGCAAGACCCATTTCTCATGGCATCCCCTTTCTCCTAGGAGAAGATTTTCCTTACTTTGCAATCTTCCTGGGAGTTCAGTCTCTATACCCTTGTGTCCATTATCTACCATTCCTGAAACATACTCCATCCTCACTTATACCTAGAAAGTAGGTGCTTTTGTAGTCATACAAATGAAGAAACCGAGGCTAAAAGGGATTAATTGATTTATCCAGGATTACACAGCTTAAAAAAAAAAGTCTGAGGCTGGATTCTTAATTAGGTCTTCAAAATCTAGCATTCTGTCTACCCCCCCCCCACACACACACACACACTACACTACACTACACCACATTGTATCAGTAAAATATAAGCTACTTGAAGGCAATGACATTTTTTTTTGTTATTGGTTATATATTTAAGTAAACACTGTTACTACTGGTTTGAAAAGGTCTTTGCCCCACAAAGAGAGTTTTGGTTAGTTTTTGTTATTATTATTACTTAATTAGGTAAGTGAATTGAAATTCATTTTGAGTTCTTAGAGACAGGTGATGGTTTATTTTTGTCCAATGTAATCTCAGTACCTATCCCAGGCCAGGAAGATGGTAAATGTTTAATAAATATTTGTTGATTGAAGAGATTTAGGTCATATTATTTCTCTTTATTTTATTTATCCTGAATGGCTTGTACTAATTATAAGGCTTCATGAAAATCTAATAGATAAAGAATGGCACATTGAAAATTACAACAGGTAACCTGGATGAGGAAAATGTGGGGCAAGGCAATTTCTTCTGCTTTCCTTACAAATGAGTTCATGTCACAGTATGAATGAAAACTATGAAAATAAATTTGCATTACTCTATTCTCATTTTCATCACTCTGCCATGTACTTCCTAGCAAACAGGGGAGGTATCTTTTCAATAGTATACAACTATGACTTCACTTAAAACTCCCATGCTATTTGTGTCATCATTTTCATTCAACATCAAAGCCTGGCTGGCAATCGCTTCCTGGGTATTTGAACTCATTTGAGGGCATTGAACTCATGAGGTGCCTGAGCCATGTTCTTGGAGAAGTTCCATGACTAACATTTGTCTACACTATTGTTTTGACAGGAAATAGCCAGGTGAATGAAATGTGGGCCCATTCCATTCTGTGTTTTAGTCACTGCTTTCTGACATTGTTGATGGCAAAAAAGACTGATCAAATGATCTAAATGGACCAGGAGCTTTGTGTGACCTCAAAGTCTGTTGTATTGGGTCCCTTCCAATTTCTGATTCAGTTTTCAGTTCTTAATCCTAGAAGCCTAAGATTTCAATGTATCCTAATTAAGGTCCACAATATTGAAGGGACATAGAGCAATTTAGTTTTCCAATGGCAAGAATCTACTAGTGACTATCAACGGTTCACACACTTCTCTTCTACAGCTAGCTGGAAATGGAAGACCGTCCTGGTGAAGACAGAGGCAAAAATATGCTCATAAGAATGATGAAGCATCCCCATAGAACTGGTTAACCTTAGGAATAAAAGGAGAGCTAACATGGCTCAAATCTTAGCATCCTGCTGAAGGGTCAAGCCAAGCCTGGCACCTGGGAGCTTCTTTAATTAGCTCATGTTTTTCATCGCAGGAAGAGAATCCAAGGTTTAAGAGATCATGTTTAAAGCTCAGGGACAAGCCCATAGTTGCCAGGAGGAATACAAGAGATCTAAAGAGTTGCCGTGACACATCCATTACATTTACAGACCTGCCCCCATCGACTTTTTGAAGTACCGTATACATGATACTGCGAAGCTAAACATTTTATGTACCATAAGAAATCTGAGGAATAATGTTTAATGTTCATGGGATAAGTTAAAAAAACTATACACCAATGACTTTTTTTTTAAATTTCTGTGTTTTATGGCCTTTGAGTACTTAAAGCAAAATAAATAAATAAATAAATAAATAAATAAATAAGCAAGCAAGCAAGTAAGACCTCAGAAAACACGGGCTTCTGTTCTTTTGTGTTTTCTTTTTTTTCCTTTTCCCTAAATTAAATGGCAACTGTTAATTTGCACCCAAGGCAGAAACCATGTTAAAATATGCAGTTGTGTATGTATGTGTGTTAATATTTAGATAACAGCTTTCAAAACAAAACTAAAGAAAATGTGTTTGGAAATGGGAAACATTTGGTCTATTGTAGCTTTCAGCAACTCAGGAACAGAGAATCTGTAGTAGTCCCCAACAGCTGGACCATAGTGTCTAGCAAGAATGCCCAGTCATCTTTTTTTCCTTTTTTGTTTTTTTTAGGTTCTCCATTAATATTCACAAAGATCTAAACTAAAAAAAGTAGAGATGAAATGTCTCCAGCTTCCCATCCTTAGCTCCATGATTAAATACAGTTAAATTATTATTGCAGTACCACACCCACGGGTCATACCCATGACAAAGATTTCTCCAAAACCTCAGCAATAGTCTTAACACAGTATGCTTGCACCCAGAAGCAAAAAAACTTAACAGGAATTCTCATCTGAAAGCAAGATCAATCAATCTGCACTTATTAAGCACCTACTATGTGTCAAGCACTCTACTAGGCCAGAGAAAATCATTCCTGATTTCCAGAAGTGTGCATTTTTTTTTAAACAAAGTCAACGTGTAAAACAAAACAAAAAAAGAAAGCCAACACATACATTCATAAGTATATACAGAAAAGACAAGGATTAAAAATGATAAAAATACATCACTTTAGATATTTTCCTGGCAGCATATTGTTTCCCATCCCACTTCAAAAAAAAAAAAATTAGGAGCAAGCCAAATGTCCAACAGCAAATAAATGTTTAAATAAATTGTAGCACATCAATGGATTAGAATACTATAAAATAATTAAGACTGAAGAGTATGAAGAATACAAAGAACTTTTTTATGAAAATATGAAAATGCAGAATTATAGGAAAGTGGAGATCATTCTAAATATCATCACATGAGGAAAAGTCAATGAATGGAGGAAGATTTCCGATGGAGAATTAAATCTTATGAAGTTCCATCATCCTTTCCATGCTGAAGTTAAGTAATTTAAATATATGTGATACCTGAGTAGTTGTAATTTTTGGCATGTATGATTAGTGTTCTGTTTTAATAAAAAGTGGCTAAAAGAGAGTTGAAATTTTTGTTTGTTTTTTTTTTTTGTTTTTTCATTGGTTCATGAAAAAGTGAAAAAAGAATGGTTAATTAAAAACTGCAGATAATTTAAAGTTCATTTATATTTAGCTTGAGAACACAGGTAAGTCCCACATACTTAATCACATATTCCTCAGGGGTGTGTCTATCTAGGTCTTTCTTCATTCATTTTTGTGAAAAACAGTCTAGTCTTGAATTATTTCTATTTCCATAGCATCACACAATCAGAATAGCAAACTCTCAGAATTAGAAGGGTTTCTGGAGTCATCTGATTTTTCCCTTAACTAAGTAAATTGTAAAATTCATTCCTGTGAATGGTCGTCTACTTTAAAGCATGACCTTCCAAAACCATACCTTCCATTTCTAGGTGACTCTGATAGTTACAGTAGTTGTTGCTATTTCCTAACTTTAATTCCAATCTCCTTTTGTGGTGTATCCAATTTTTAAAATGCCCTCCTTAATTCTTTTTTATTTCATTTAAAAGTGTCGACCAGAACTACAAATTACCCATAGGATCAATTGCCAATTTATAGTATAATCAGAGAAAAAAGGAAATAAAGTTTCTAAGTATTATTTTGTGCCCTATCAGAGCATTAATTTTCCACTACCTTCCTTTTTTTAGCAGAAATAATTTTGATTAATTCTTACTCCTTCCTTCCCTTCATCAACTTCCCCTTTAATGTCTGCTAAGTAAATAAATGAATAGGCTTAAAGTTTCTTCTCTAAACAAAGGCACTAACTCACATTTCAATATTACCTCGAGGCCACATGATGTGGGCTGTCTACACATATGCTGAAAAAAAATTCTGTTCTTAAAAGCCAATTTCACTTTTAAAAATCAAGTATTTTGATGGCACTGCTGGTCCATTCATCTCAACAATAACACTGTAGTCAGAAGTTCAGCAAAGTTAATCCACAAAATGGAGGGGGAAAACAGATTTTTGGATGTTTAGAAAAAAGACAATTCAGTTCAACGATTCAATTGAACAAATATTTATTAAATGACTATTATGCAGGAGGCACAGTGCAAGGATAAGGGGGAAACAAGGCCAAAAATGAAAAATAATCCCATCAGCACTAGGAAAACAGCAACTAAAGGGACAGATTTCTATGTTGTATTTTTAACCGATGGATTTTTTTTTAATATGTCGTATAAACAAAGCCCATATCTTCACAAATCCTGACAAAATGTCATAGTTATTGGCATATTGCTTGTTCTAGCCACATATCCAACTGCTGCCAACATTTGTTAGGCTATCTTTTTTATATAATTATATTTTAATGCTTCTTCACATGTTAAAACTGTCAGGAGTGATAGGTCTGTTAGATGACTTTCCAAAATAAGAAATAAATGGGAGGCATCATAATTCAGTAGATGAAATAAAAGGGTATGAATCAAATCTTGATTCTGCTATTTACTACTTATGTGACTTTAGTCGGATCTCAGTTTTATCATCTTCACTTCAGCACCAGTGAAAACTTCTCAAATTAGGGGGTCTGTCACCTAGCAATGAGGTGACACCCACAGCTTAAACCTCTAGCTTCTAGGAGTATAGTTCAAAAAAGCAAACTTACTCTGTGATTTAGCCTTCTACCCAGATCCTCTACATGTAGGCTAGCAATTTGACAATGATTTCTACATTGGACTTTTTTAATGTCAATTTTAAAAATTGACAATACTGATTAAAAATTTTTGGATATATACATATATATTTGCATAATCACATACTCCAAAAGAAGTTGTCCTAAACAAATGGAGAAGTAGAAAAGAGATTTATTCAGTTGTGCTTGCCTCACCTTGATCCCATAGATTTGACCATGTGGTTTTCCTGGCAAAGACATTAAAAAATAAAGATGCTAAATACTAAAGATAATATTCAGTTTACCATTTCCTTCTGCAGTGTGTCCCCATTTTGCAGATGAGGAACTGAGGTAAATAAGGGTTGCCCAGAGGCACACAGCTAGTAAGTGTCTGAGTCTATGTTTGAACTCAAATCTTCACGACTCGAGACCCAGGTTATCCACTGCATCTCTTAGTTGGCTCCCAGAAATTTAAGACTGCAGGACAAAGCTGCCAAAGGGTTTAGTTGGTGGGGAACAATTAGTTTATTGGTTTTAAAAATCTATAATTTGTACCCATTCAGCTCTTAAAATGATTTCTATAGTTTGTATTTTTGTACAGTGTTATTTCCCATTTTGTAAAACTCATTATATTTGAAAATGAGATGAAAAGTTCAATTTCTATTGTTGAATAAATTGAAGGCCTTTGGAATAATTTTAAAATCATTTTGAGGAATTTCCTAATGTGATTGCATTGGAAATTTCTTTTCAATTCCAGAGATAATACTGATAATTTTCTACTTCTCAGTGTTAACTGTTTTTCTATACTGCTTCAAATTAGGCTACTTGACTCTTTATTAAATTATGGTATTATTTTATTTTGGTTTGGCTCTGAGATTTGCTATTTGGTTAAAGACTTTTAGCTGTGAAACCGGGAAAGGTTGCCAATTTCCAGTCGAAATCCTGCTAGGTCGTATTTTGTTAGCATCGACTGCATTATGATTAGTTATGAACCACCCCAAAAGGTTCAGCATTCATTTCATCCCTCAGAACTGAAAAGTCCTGTGTTCAGCCAAACCAGCCAGGTTTCTGCTTCGGTGTGTGGCTGGAGACCTCAGATTGCTGGAAGAATTTGCAGTATTTGTTGTTTGAGATCAGATGCTAATTAACATTTTAATAACCTGTGCTTGGACTCTTCTGACTAGACTTAGTCAATGCAGAAGCTCCATTGAAAAGTTAGAAAAAGAGAAAAAGTGAATGGTTGAGGATGGAAGAATGCAAATTGCAAATAACCTAGAGGTAGGAGTGAGTAGATTATTACATACTGTCAACAATGACTCATTCATAAAAATCACTTCCTTCAGGATGTAGCTCTAGCATCATCTATTACAGGAAGCTTTCCTGACTTTTCCCAAGTGCTAGGGCCCAATCTTACATTTATTCTGTATTTGTACAGAATATGAAGCAACTAAGTAGCCCCAGGAAGACCGGAGTTCAAAAAACGGCCTTAGACTCTTACCGGCTACATGATGCTGAGCAAGTCTCTTAACGATTGTCTGCTTTAGATTCCTCAACTATAAAATGGGGATAACATTAGCATCTCCTACCAGGGCTTTTGTAATGATCAAATGAGATAATATTTGTAAAACACTTAGCACAGTACCTGGTATACAGTAGGTGCTAATGAATATTTCCTTCCTTCTTTCCTTCCTTCCTTCCTTCCATCTTCCTTCCTTCCTGTATACTTCCTATATACATTTCATCTCACATAATGGAATATAAGTTTTTTGAGAGCTGGGATTATATCACTCTCTCGCATGCTTTCTTTCTTTCTCTCTCTGTGTCTTTCTCTCTTTCTCTCTCTCTCTGTTTCTCTCTCTCAGTCTTTTTATTGTTCTAGGATTGTGTCTATCTGAACTCCATTGAAAAAGATGAGGAGATGGATAACAATAATTTTTAAAATGATATTTTTAGTATCTTAAGTTTTGCAAAATATTTGGATTTGGAGCTCACATCAGTCACTGACTGACTGTATGAACCTGGATAAGTCGTATAATCTCTCTGAGCATCAGCTGGTTTATTTGATAAAAAGGCATTAAATAAATGCCAAGTGCTATAATAATCATTACCATTTGTATCGTCACAACCTCATCCTAGCTCCTTAGAAATCCTGTGAGATGAGTATTAACAAAATTATTATCCACATTTTACTGAGGAGGAAATTGAGTCTCAGAATAGTGGTCTGAATAAGTATCAGAAACAAAATTCAGATTTTTCTCTTTGTTAACACCAAGTCTAATGTTCTTTTTGTCTACAGCAAACTATCTCCTCAGAATGATATTATTACAATGAAATTAAATCAGTATCATCAACAAGAAAAAAGAATCCTACAAATGAAAAGCATGAAAAGGACATTGACTTATTCACCCAACTGTTTCCTTGAACATCCCAGGACTCAAGGGCTGCCTCTTTCTTCTGTTATTAAATGTTTGTTGAAACAAAGAGGAATATTGACATTTTATTTTTGATTTAAGCTTATCTAATGCCTACAGAGAAGAAAAGAAATCTCAAGTGTCACTCTAAAACTTAGTACATCTTGTACTTAGAAAAAAAAAAAAAAACAACAAATATGCTTCCTTCCCATAAAATGCCAAAGCAGAAAATAATATGGGCTACATGGTAAGAGAGAGGAAAGTGGCCTTCCATTTCCCCAAGCATCACAACTTCCTGCTCCACCATCTTATCAGACATTTATCTTAAGGAGAGGGGCAGCACTGTGCTCAGCTCCGTCCTGTCTCGTGCAGAAGCAGGCCTCTTGCCTTCATGGGAAAGGAGAAAGTATCAGCCAGTCAAAATACAAAGGCCAAGATGATATCTTGCTGCTGGCCGAGTGAAGTAATATTTTAGGAAAATTATATTTAGCCGTTCATGGGGTTGATAGTGGAAATGAAGTCCCCAGACTGTCACAAAATCAATTCCACAGACATGCATCATTTGCAGACGCTTTTCAATTCCATTGACTTGGACATGTGAACACTCACCCCCAGCATTTTAGACGTTAAAATGGCCACTTCCTGCTTAGAGTTTTAAAACCAATCATCGCTCTTCCAGATCTTTTCCAAAGCTCAACCCAAAATTAAACATGCCATTTCCCATGCCACTTAACAGTTGTTCACAGCAGTTGGCGACAGGCACAACCTGGCTGCGTCCATATCTTTGTGGGTGCTAAAACTATGGCTTGGGCCCAAGAGTTTCACTTTGCTCTTTGGTTGTAAATCATCCCAACAAGAGCTGCTCAAGCTCCTGTGATTTACTCTACAATGACTTTACAAGCCAGATTCTTCCATCTCTAGGATCAGAGGCCATAGAGGCAGGGGCACACCAATGAAATCCCTCCAGGAATTGAGGAAGAGGAGGGAGAAGTGAATTCCCTCTGCAATGGATGTCCTGAGATGCTCACTGGTTCTGGAGTAAGATTTGCCTGGTTCCAATACCAGCCCTTCTAGTCATCTCTGTGACCTTGACCAACTCAATGAACTTTTATGGGTGTTAGTGCCTCCACCTGTAAAATGAGGGTGGGGGACAACAATACTTACAGCCCTTTCCACCAAGTCTGTGATCTTAGGATATGTTAAAGGAGCCTAATCCTAGAAAAGGCAAAGAGATTGACCAACGGTAAGAGACAGAATCAGACTATTATTCTATTAAAAGGTCCACACATTTAACCTGACTGGCAAAGGAGTCCAAGACACAAAAATGGTTAAAAACCTCTAGAACAGGACAGTCTCATCCTCAGTTGAAATTACAACAAAGGAAAAGAGAAAAGAGACAAGTTGGAAAAAAGTAGGGCCATGAGGTAAATATGTTTTCTTAATATGTCATAGCTCTTTTTTCAATTTGCAATAAAGTAAAAAATTGTTATCTCACATAACAGAAGTACAAGCCTAGTAAATCGACCACCAGACATGGAGTCAGAAATAACTGAATTCATATTCTGATTCTGATCCTATCTCTTACTATCTATGTGACTATAGATAGATAAGTTACCTTGTTAATTCTCAATTTTCTCATGTGCAACACGGGGATAATTATGCCAAAAGCACATATCATGCAAAGCCCTTTTGTATATACATGTATGTGTATATGTATACACATGCACACATATAAATGTTTTTATATATAAAAATTTCCTTGTGAACTTTAAATTATTCTTGATCTATTATAATATTGATAATGTTTTATTTTACTTTGATACCTTTAAAAATTGGTTATGAAAAACATCAATAGGAGTAAATGGAGTTATTTCATGGCGCTTTTTGTTCTGTTGTGTTATTTGGAACAACTTGGGCTGAACAATTATACAATTAGGCAACTTTTAAACTGTTTAATTGGTCAGACTTAAAAGTCATGAGTAAAGGTTCCATGTCAATTTGAAAAGAGGTCTCTGATGGAGTGTTTCAGGGATCTCTATTTAGTCACATGATAATTAATATTTGTATCATTCATGAGCTAGGTAGGTATAATGGCCCATGCCAGTAATCTTTACTACTGGGTAGGCCGACACAAGTGGATCTGGAGTTCTAAGTTTCAGGAGGCTAAACTGAGTGAGTGCCCATATTAAATCTAACAGTAATATAGTACTAGACTGGCAAGTGGGTCTGGAAATGGATGCTGGGAGTGAGGAACCAACAGGCTATCTAAAGAGTAAGCCCATGAGGCCCTATACTTAAAGCAACCTGAGCAAGATAAGAAGACCCAGGCTCTAAAAACAAACAACCAAACACATTTGTATCAATAATAAATTCACATATGGCATGTATATCAACTTTTCAGATGACACAAGATTAAGAAAGATCCCTGGCACATTGGATGGCACAATGAGGATCCAAGAAAGCTCCCATAATCTTCGAATTTAGGCTGAATCTAGTAATATGAAATGTAATAATAATAAATGTAAAGACTTCTATTGGATTCAAAAATCAGATCCCAGGGCCCAAGCTCATGAGGGTTTATCTACAAACAAAACAAAACACAAATCTTGGGATTTAGTTAACTAAGCTCATTGAATCAGTAGAGCAATGTGGTGGCCCTCAAAAATAACAATATGATCACAGACTACATTAAATCACATGCAGGATCCAGCAGTAGGAAAGCAATAATGCTCCTGTATCCTTTCCTGTTACACTGTGTCTGGAATATGATGGTCAATTTTGGGCTATTTTAGGAAATACTGGCAAGTGGGAGAGCATCCAGAGAAAGGTAAACAGGATGATAAAAGACTAAGACTTTGATTTTGATTTTGGCTTTGGATCCTCACAGTTTAGCAAGTTCTAGTGCGTAGCAGATGCTTAAGGGATTGTGTGTGTCTGCATGGAACTGAAATGAATATTGAATTCTGAGAACAGGCACAGAAAAACTTGCCTTATTTCTGCCTCAATATGCATCTCCCACCATCACATTTTTACATCAGCCATTTCCTATTTCTGAAATGTAAAATTACTCTTAGAATCCCTGGTTTCCCTCAAGATTTAATTCAACTCTACTTTCTACATAAAGGATTTTGTGGATTCCCCAGAGCACTGGAGTCTCTTCCCCCCTCCTCCAAATATGTTATATTTCTTTTATATTTTTCCTTTGCCTCTCATTCCCTTTCTTCCCCTAAGATTGTAATCTCCTAAAGAACAGGCAATATTCTGTTACATGTATATGTACACGTATGTATATATGTAAGGATATGTGTTAGTGTGCATATTACATACCCATTGTGTATACATATAGTATACACATGTATATATGTAAGATATATATGTATCCATATGTATATTCATTATCTACATGTATATTGTATATATGTATCTTCTATGTGTATATCATGCATATATGTATATATGTATATAGAATAAGACTTATTTTACTAGCATAGGGAACTCCTGAGTAAACAAACTCCCTCCACCAAGCTAGGAAGCACTGTCTCACAGAGCTATTTACAAGAAAGGTGTTAACTCTGGACCAGCTAGGGTCTTACTCAAGGATAGGGCTGAATGAGATTAAAATGTGTTTGAGAAACATTTAACAAATAAAAATACAACATAAACAATACTAATTTGAGGGTTTCTAAGTCAATCTGTGGCCCAGAGAAATCTATTTTTCACTAGGTTTTTGACACCACCAGCCTGCAACACTGAACAGATGAATGACTAGTCCAGAGTCACATAGTCTATATGCAAAAGGTAGGAAAAGAGTCCAGGTATTCCTCCCCTCGAGAAAGTTTCTCTGTTTACTGTTCCTTAATTTAGTAAATCTTTCTTATTAACTGATTGATTGGTTGGTAGACTGGGTAGGTAGAAGGCCAATCTGGTTGGAAAAGGAATATCAAATGAATCTGCCATGTCAACAATGATGGGTTAAAATAAATGAAACCATTGGGACAACTTAAAAAATGTTCTGCTTTTGAATATCCTTTCTGGAATCAATAAATGCATTCTGAGCCTAAGAGAACAGTAGAAAGTAGCTCACCACCCTCCAAGGGCTACCACAATTTCACTCTAAGGATTGAAGGAGGGACCTGGTCTCCTAGCCCAGAGCCTTGTATCTAATAGATATTTTATCAAAGCTTGTTGGATAGGACTGGATTGAAAAGAGTAAAAAAATGTATTTGAATCTTGTTCCAAGTTATAAGAAATTAAAAGAAGATTAAATTCCCTTTGACATCTACTCGAAAAGTGAAAGCTTGTTTTTAAGATGCCTCTTTTAAGTCTTTTTAAAAATTCATAAATCTGCCTGTGGCTTCTTTTCCATTATATACACAACTATATTGTGTTCCTGGTATATTTCTTTGCCATTTACATTAAATTATTTTAGGGACCCCGCATAGATCTTTGCACTGCAAAATTAACTAGGAGGTATTGAGGCAAAAGCCACACTATGCTGAGAGTACAGAAATCCAAGCCTTGTTTTGTGAATGCCAATGTGTTCAAAGAAATTGTAGTAATGGCAGAGAAAGTCAACAGGGAATAATTAAGCTGCAGTTGTCCGAGATTGGCTGTGGTGTGTGAAATGATAGTCGGCAAGGCAGCTACTACAGAATGTTGGCCCAAGAAAGGATTAGAGGCCTAAGAGCTACGGTTCTGATGAAATGCAATGGAAAAAACCTCTTGACCTCTGCACAATAGATGCGGTCTCCCTGGATTGTAAAATCCCTAGAAAACCCACAATAAGATACAGTTTTCACAATGGTACCGTCTCAAGTTTGCATTAGTGAAAATAAAAAACAAGCAAAACAAACCACGGGATGACCTTGTCACACAGAAATGGTCTTATATACGTGACCGCTCATCACTTCCTCCTACCAGAAGCAAGCAGAGTGACAGCACGGGTAACCAAGACCCATCGGAGATAGCTTGGTCGGTCATAATATTCCCCAAAGTGACCTCATTAGGCAGAAACTCATAGAGAAGTTTACATTAATATTGAGGATCTAATTTCATTCACCTGGGGAACTTCCAGTAGGGGAAGTCTCTCCAGCAATGCTAAGAGTTGGCCTGAGATCAAATTACCCACTCAGAATCAAACAACTTAGAAGGGTCAGAGGAGGAATTGGACTTAGCTATGTCTAACGTTAATCTAACGTATCAGTTACGCCAGCCTGCCTCATTAGAGACTTCCAGTTGTTTTTGTTTTTCTCAACTCTCCCTTTTCAAGATCAAGACATCAAGAGACATCTACCATGTACCATCACCACCAAGACCTATGACATACAATGTGGCAATGGGCTTTCTCTTATTAAATCCCCTCAAGTATTAGCAACATTCACCAAACTCGATTCATCCAGCAGATGACGATGAAACACTTTGTTGGTGAACAAATATTTTTTTCCTTACCCCTTTAATTCCTCTAAAACATTTTTTTAACTAGTTTTCCATTGTCTGGCATTTATAATATGGCCACTGGAGTTAAAAAAGGCAATTATTTACCTCTCTTTCCTATCTACATTATTTTAACCTTCAAATCCAATACCATTTCCATTTGGAAAAATATTTGTATAAGCCATTTACAAGGCCTTTACAAGCCTAGGCATGCCAAGATAGTTCAAATTTCCAATTTATTGTGGCTGGGTCTCGTTGGCACTGAATGAAAAGGCTTTTTTTTTTACTATCAAATTTTAATGTCAGCATTCATACACATACTGAGAATCATAGAATCTTTGCAACAGAAGGGACCTTAGGGATCATCCCACCCACCCTTACTATTTATGGTTACTTGCAGATATGCTTAAGTCCAAGGAACAATAATTAACATAATTGACAGATAAAATCACATGGTTTTGTTTATCACCAAGTCTAAATTAAGAATGATTTTCCACTACTTGGACATATTCCTGTTAACAAGCCTCAGACATTAATCACTAACACACACACATTTCAGAGTCAAAATGTACTTTTTAAATTACTGCAGTTTAAGTTTGGGGAATTAGGATATTAATACTGCATTATATATACATATATTTATATAGCGAGAGAGACAGAGACACAGAGACAGAGAGATAGAGAGAGACAGAAACATGGGGGGGAAGGGAGAGCTTTAGAGTAATTATCATGATTGTCACTTTATAATGAACAAAATGTATTTTTCAAGTGCCAGATACTTCTTTTCAGCTCTAAATTCTTACACCCTCATTCCATCTCATCTGGTGATGCAATGAATAAAGTGAAGATCTGAGTTCAAATTTGGCCTTGGTCACTTACTAGCTATGTGACCTTTGGCAAGTCACTTCACCCTATTTGCCTGAGTTTCCTTATCTGTAAAATGGGAATAATAATGATGATGCTAGCACCTATCTTCCAGAGTTTGGGTGCAGATTAAATGAGCTATTTTTAAAAGTATTTTGTAAAACTCAAAGTTTTCACTTTTACTGTTACCATTTTTAAATTTTGTGAACAGTTTTTACTCGGCAGCATCTGAAGGAAAAAAGTTTCTAAGGCCTCTCTTGCAACTTCTGCCCATGGGCAGCTGTAAGGGGAAAATATATTCATGGAAGAGAGCATAGGATTTAGGCTCATGAGATCTGGGTGTGAATCTCAGAATACTTGGATGATTTGGGGCAAGTCTCTTTGCTGATCTTTACTATAAAGCAAATTGATTAATCTAGAAAACCTTGAAAGCAACTTCAAGCTCTTAAATAAATACATGATCTTTACTCTACAGATGAAGGAACTGAAATCCACAGAGTGATTAGCCCAAGTTCACCCAGCTCACAGAGCCTTTGCCCCTGAATCCAGTGTTCTCTTCACCATGTCTCTGATTCTGGATCCCTAAATCAAGGCCTTTTAGAACTCAAAGTCAATGAATATTTATCAAGCATTATATGATACTATATGTATCTAGGGGCTAGGGGCTGATTCTAAACCACTCCCATGCATATGTACCAATAATAGTAATAATAAGAATATTTAAAATGAAGAATGTTCTCCGATTCTTTATGAAATTTATCTATCAATGGAAATGTACTACTTATTACCTAGAAAGTCAACTTCAGTGCCAGGAAAAGGAGCCAGCCTTGAATGCCAAGGATTGACCAGACTACATATTTAGCTAAGCAATATTTGGTCAGCAAAAGAAAATATTTTAAAATAACTGTGATTTTCAGTTATGCCTTCTAGGCTAAAGAATTTCATTTACATTGCTACTAACCAGGCAGCCTCTTGTTTGGGATGAGGAGAACGCTCAAAGCTGCCTAGTATTTTTATGTCAAATCAGAAAATTTCAGGGTCAGCTGGACTCATAGAGGTTAGCCAGTCCAGATCATAGCCACACAAGAATTCATTCTACAAAATCAACATTGAGTCTTGATTGTTAGGAAGTTTTTCCTGAGATGGAGCTGAAATCTGATTCCTCCCCATCGGGACCAACCTCAAACAAGATTCATTCTTCGTCCATATGACAATCTTTAAAGATCTGCAGATAGTTATCGTGCTTCCCTTATAGGGATGTGATAAAAGCAGCTCACGCTGACTCCCAGTAGTGAACTGACAAATGTTTGGCATGAACATTTGGGTTTCAAAAAACTTTCTTTTCAGAAGAGCTGGTTGTTAAACATTTACTATAACACCCTTGATTTTTTTTCTTTTTGAAAAAGCTGGTTGTTAAACATTTACTATAACACCCCTGATTTTTTTTCCCCTCCATTCCTTCAACCAATTCTAAAAGGGCAAAATCTTCAGTTTCCCCCAACATCCCTCTGGATTTTCTTCAGCTTTGTCAATGTTTTTGTTAACCCATTGTGCTCTGAACCGAATACCCCAAAGATGTTCTGACTGCAACTGAGGGCCCTCAAATTACCACCACTCTCCTCCTTCAGCTCACTGTGGCTCCTCTTAAAGCAAGTTTAGGATCCTGGACAACCATGTCACTCTGCTGACTTATTTCGAGTTTGCAGCCCACCTAAGCTCCTAATCCTGCTTCACTTTAGTGGAACGATTCAGAAATAAGGAGAGATTACACTTAGAATTGCCTGAATCCTAAATTTGTGAAGCCCATAAATCCTGCTGAAGCTGCTTAAACAGTAGCCACATCTTCTTCTAAGCAGGAAAGTCTCCAAGCTAGGGAAAGTGGGAGACAGAAAGAGGAGGCCAGAAGACTCAAAGGAATCTCAGTTTGGGTGATTGTTAAAGGGATTCAGATTCCGAGTACAAGCAGCATTCTTATAGCTGGTCTGTTCACAATTAATTACTCCAGAAAGTAACTTAGCTGAAAGGCATTTGGCAGAGACTAATATGAAAAATAAGGCTGCCAAGATTAACAACTATTACAGAACGTCAGCAGACTTTCATGATAATGCTTAGCACTTTCTTTCCACAAATACATATGATTACTGCCATATATCTGATAAGACCTCATAATCTGGGGATCTACCAGGGGACACAACAAAGCTTATCAGCCTTGTGATCCTGCCTGTGGAAACAAAGGGGAGGACAAAGAAGAGAGAAAGACCTCGCCTATTTGGAGGCTACTTAGCTGGCAGCCTCTGCTAGCTAGTGGTAATATCACTGACAACCAGAAAACGAGCAAAAAGACCACTGGGGTGTCAAAACGGAAGGGAAGCATAAAGCTCATGCACAAAACCCAATACATTTTATTCCTAAGAGAACCACTCAGCACCTATTTGCTTTTACTTTACAAATAATTCTCACAAAGTCTTCTGATTCCTGAGCCCATAGCAGATTAGAAGCAGAAAAAAATGGTAGAGTTTAGGAAGAAGCTGCAGATATCTTGGCAATAGCAAGAAGTTTGATACTGAGACATGGATCTGTAATTTGCTATAGGGAACTTCCTGATGAGGAAACTGTATCTACCAAGGAAAACTGATATCTTCTCTGCAAGTTATATATTCTTAGAGGGTAACCGAGCACAAAGCTTCTTAAACTTTTTCCACTCGCCACCCCTTTTTTGCCCGAGAAATGTTCTCCAGGTATATAGGCATATATTTAGTGATAATAAATCATAATTTCATGACCTTCACGTCCAGTTAGGGGATCTCATTTAGGATCACAGAGCTGGGGCCTAGAACAAGGAGGGCTTAAGGGATCTGTCCAGGGTCATGCAACTCATAAGCATCAGAGATAGGACTTGAGCCCGGCTCCTTCTTACTCTGAGGCTGGTTGTCTATCCACTATGCTATGCTGACTCTCGAGGTAGAGAAGGAAAACCTATAAGAAACAAACACAATCTCCAAGTCTAGTGGTCTGATAGCATTAACTTAGAGACCAAGAGTGCTTTTGTATGTATACCTACTATGTGCCAGCACCATGTTAAATGCTGGGACCTAAAAGAAAGGCAAAGGGAATCCCTGCTTTCAAGAGTCTCTCTAATGGGGGAAATATCATGAAAATAAATAGGTACAAGAAGTATACAGACTAGATCGGACACGAACAGTAGAGAGAAGGCATCGACATTAAGGAGGATCAGTGAAGTTTTCTTACAGAAGATAGGGTTTCAGCTGAAACTTGAAGGGAGCTAGATTTAGTTTTTGAGAAAATACTTTTTGCTGGAGAATCTCCTTCATTAACAGGGCTGGATAAATGAAGTTCCACTATTGAATATCCAGGCCAATTAAGACTATTGGCTCCAAACATCTTGAAGGATGGGCCACTGGCACACTATAACATACCCCAAGAGGAACTGGAACAATAACAGCCTAATGGGAATGTGCCACATTGTGAAAGTTAATAGTCACTCATACCCAACGCTTCATGACCTCATTTGGGGTTTTCTTGGCAAAGATAATAGAATGGTTTGCCATTTCCTTCTCCAACACATTTTATAGATGAAGGAATGGACGCAAACAGGGTTAAAGGAATTCTCCAGGGTCACACAGCTAGTAAGTACCTGAAGCCACATTTGAACTCAAGCCCTTCTAACTCTAGAGCCAGTATTCTATTCACTGCATCACTTAGCTGTCCTTATATCTTGAAAGACAATGTGATCATCCACAAATCAGAAGCAGAAGGTCATAATGGCTAGAGAGCTTCCTTAAGGGCCACATCACCTCCAATACATACTACTTGTGTGATCATGGCCAAATCACTTAATCCTTCAATATTTCAGGCTATTCTTTTTTTTTCAGGCCATTCTTTAGTTATAGGTACAGAAAAGGAGCTGACCTCATTTGGAAAAAGGGAATTTTCTCACCTGGGAGCTCTCTCTAGCAATTAAATCACAGATTTAGTACTTTAGCACTATCCTAGTTTTCCTTTAGACATTTTTGGTCAGTGAAATCATTTTCTCCTCTAATTGGCTAGGATTTTATTTCACTCATTCCATCAAGACATAAACGAGTTTCTCCTAAGTTTCCTTCAACATCTCACGAATTTCCCTCTAGTTGAACCCACTTTCAATCTAAATTACTTCAAGATAAATCTACAAATGAGATAATGTGTCTAAGACCTTTGCAAACCTTCACATACTATGGCTATCTCTATCACCATGGTGTTAATCACGCTAATGCTACTTTTATCATTAGCACTTTCACACTCAACATTATTCAACAACTTCTCCTATTCCCAAGTGCCTCCTAGGTCTCATTCAAACTCTCTGGACAGTCTTTCATGATCTTCATTAAACTGGTGGTTTCCCATCTATTAGGCTTATTCTCCATTGTTACACAGTGAAAAGTCTTTGTCCCAGACAGTTCATTCTAACTCACTTCCCTGAAAGTAAACCACTAATTTTCACCTCTATGCTTTTCCCTGTGTTCCTCATTTTTTCTGAAATGGCTTCTCTTGTTCCAAGGGTCCAAGATTCTATTTATCCTTTCTATTCTATTAAGCATTCCCCTAACTACTGTACCCCATGCTGTTTTCACATTTCTCTTAATTCAAATAGCATTTGTGGTGTGGATTATATGCCAGAGAAGGTCATTTGCTGAGACTTAAAGTCAGAGAATCCAGGAGGTGGAAATCTGAAGGTTAAGTAGTAGAAATATTCAGAGCTAGAGATGAAGCAGCAGAGAGACCATATCACTGAATTGAGAATACTGCAAACTAAAAAAGTTAGGAAGGGGCCAGGTTAAAGAGGGCTTTAAAAGACAAATAGAGGATTATATATTTGGAATTGGAGATAATAGGCCACTGGAGTATATTGAATGGGGGAAAGTAGGTAAAGAATGATGATGTGAAAAAAAATTAAAAATAAAGTATAATGATGTGACCAGATCTATACTTTAGGAAGTTCAACTGAGAGTTGAGTGAATATCAGAGGGAATAGAATTGAGGAGATAGCTGAGCAACCATTAAGCTATCGCAATAGTCCAGGTATGAGTTAATGGATAAAATCAACACCAGAGTGATAGCAGAAATAGAGAAGACAATGGGACTTAAAGGAGAGACATTACAAAGGTTGGAAAAAAAACTTGACAACTGATTGGATATGAGGAGTAAGAAAGGGTGAGATGTCCAGGATGATACCAATGTTGCAAGCTCAGTGACTAGAAAGAGGGTGGTAGCCTCAATAGTAACAGGGAAATTAAGAAAAAGAGAGAGATTGCAAAGATAATGAATTTTTGAAAGATAATCAGTTAGGTTTTAGATATGTTGTGTGTAAGATAGCTTGACTGCTAGTTTGAGATGTATAATAGGCAACTGAAGAGTCAACATTGGGGTTGGGAGAGAGGCTAGATCTGACAAATAGCTCTAAGAATCATTTTCATTGAGATGATAGTTGAATCCCTGGGAGTTGTTAAGATAACTAAGTGAAATCACATAAAAGGAGAAGAAGGTCTATTTATGTGACCCTAGGCAAGTTAAGCCCTTGGGGCCTCTGAAAAATGAGAATTGAGCTAGATGGCCTCCGATATCCTTTACCACAGAGCTTCTTAAAACTCTGGGTCGTGACCCCAATGTGGGGGTTGTGAAATTATGATTTATTATCAGTAAATGTTTGATTTGTGTACCTATTTTATATACCTCTATACTTAGGAGTGTGTAAACATTTCTTGGGTGAAAAAGGGTCACAAGTCCAAAAAGTTCAAGAAGCTCTACTTTATGGTTCTAGAGTGATGATTCTATTACTATTTAATTATTTCATTTGTGTCTGTTTCATACCCCAATTAAATAATAAAACTTTGATAATGAGACTATGTCTCATGTTTATCTCCACTAATACCGCTAGTTCCTCAGGCTACACTGCAATTAGTAGGCACTCCATAAATACTTGTTGAATTGAATTCTTTTTTAGTAATATTTTTAGCCAAAGAATCACTTATCTAAGAAATATTTTTATTTACATGGATAAGTGATTGAAGGATTTGTCTTCTAGTTCTTGTGCATTTAATAACATCAGCAGAATTATTCTAAGTGCTTTTTGTTAGCTTTCCAAACCACAGCATTTGCTAGTAGCCTTCATGAGCAAGATAACAAACTGAAGGGATGCATGATCTCATCCTTGTGGTTATTTGCTACAATAATGCCTATGTCCTCCACAGGATGATGTAGCCCAAATCCGGAGGGCCTCCCCTTACTTCTTGTTACATCATATTTTTACATGCTGTCCTTTGGTTACCAACTCCCAGCCTCAAAGAAGGATTTCCTTTTGCTTGTGCCCCCCCCACCACCACCATTCTGCCCCGTCCTATAAATAAATTAAATAACCAAACAAAGGAGACAGATTATTTTAATAGCACGAAGGGCAATGACTTCTAAGCTGGAATAATTCAGCCCTCAAAGTTACTTATTTATGCAATTCTCCCATTGGAATCCAAGGCCTAGTCATGATATTTTTCCAGGCCTTCAATGGGAGCTATGCCTGAAAAAGCATGGCAGAATTTTACCATTCGGTAGGTATTCTTCTCACCCTCTCAAGAAATTATAGAATTCTAGAGTCTCTTCCTGGTGATGATCAACTTCTCACCTGACTGAAAGGGCCTCAATTCAATCCAACAGTATTGAAACAAATGACTACGATACTGCACTGTTTCTGCTTCCTTGCCAGGGAGTTAAGTTTCACTTAGCAGGACATTCATCAATGAGTTGGAAAATGAACACAAATACAAATAAAAATGAAAAGCCAACACCTTCCAGTATTTTTTCCTTATGTAAGCGAAATTTTCTTCCATTGCAAACAGAACTACTTGTACAGGTGGTTACTAAATACTACCAGCTGCTCCATGGCAATATAGGATTTGAAACAGGACAGGTAGAGAATGACAGAGACAGAGACAGAAAGAGAGAGACAAGGACAGGGACACATAAAGAGAAACAGAGAGACAGATAGATGATATACAGAGACACAAAGACAGACAGAAAAGGAGTGACAGAAAGGCAGAAAGATTGAGAGGGAAGGAGGGTGGGAAGGGGGAGAGGGGGAAAGAGGGAGAGAGAAAGAAAGAGAGAGAGAGAGAAGAGAGAGAGAGGGAGAGGAGAGAGAGGGAGAGAGAGGGAGAGAGAGAGAGAGGAGGGAGAGAGGGAGGGAGAGAGAGAGAGGGAGGGAGAGAGGGAGGGAGAGAGAGAGAGGGAGGGAGAGAGAGGGAGAGAGAGAGAGAGAGAGAGAGAGGGAGAGAGAGAGAGGGAGAGAGAGAGAGAGGGAGAGAGAGAAAAGGAAGGAGAGAGACAAGTAGACGGAGGAGAAAGAACAAGAAATAAATGAATGTGGAAACCTATATTGCATATATTTTCTCAGTAATTCTAGAGGGAGAGAATACTTCAGTCACAAACAGTAAGCAGAATTTCCATTTGGCTTGGCTCCAGTAAATTTGTTGGCTTAGAATTTTGGGGGGAGAAAAGGGTGGCAGTTTAAAGAAAATAAAGTGGAACAAGTGAACAGACATACCTGCTTTATGTAAGAGAAAATCAGGTATAAACTTAATACGGGCAGAAGTTGTTTAAAACTTGTGCATCTTTGGGCAAATATTACCTTGATGGAATACCAAGATTTCTGCCACTTGGGTTATCAGCCAGAACGAATCTGGGGGTGGTCAGACTTTTGTAATAGTAATATTAATGGCTTCTTTTACATTGTGCATTGATTTTTACAAAGGTTGTTGTGTTCCTCTTTTGATCCTTGCTACCACTCTATGAGGAACATTGTATTTTAATTCTTGTTTTACAAATGACAGGCCAGAAAGTCAACTTCACTTGTTCAAGATTACAAGGATTGTAAGTGGCAGAGCCAGGGTTTGAACTCTCATATTCCAAATGCAGGCTTTCTCCAACTGCTTTCAAAGAGACTCCAATGTCTGTGACACCTTCCAAGTCTTGTAATCCAAAGCCAGGAGAGACCTCAAATCCCTCCAGTCCAATTCATTCATTCTACACATAAAATAACTGATACCCAGGAAGGTGATTTGCCCCAAAGGCACACAGGTAAATAGTGTTAAAGGTGGGATTTGAACTCATCGTCTCTGATGAGAGGAGTCAGACCTCTTTTTTTTGCTTCCTTTTTCTCCCTTCTAATTGGAGATCAGCACTCCTTATCTTTCACCCTACTTGTTTATACACTACTATTTCATCTCACCTCTTAAATTGTAAACTTATTGCGGTCACAGATCATGGCTGATCTTTACTATATGTTCCCAAGTACTTCATATCTGACTATCTGAGGACACTGTCATTCCCTGATGACTGACTCTCACACACACAGACACACACACACACACACAGTGACTGAATATTCACAGTATTCTTCTTCTTCTTTTGAATTTAGGAAAGATTTACTTTATATTCTTACAAGAATGGGTGCCTTAGGCACACTTTTGAAACTCCAAAGGCAACATTTTATTTCCTATCCTGAAGCACAATCCTTCCCCTGATTCCCCATTAATTGGATGTTACAAAGTTCCACAACATCAGTCTCTATCCTCATTACCTAGTCACTCCCTGCTCCCAAGAAGCTTATATTCTAGAAGGGGAGAAGGTAACAGAGGAGGGATAAGGGAAAAGAACAAAAGATTCTTTTCCAGTTTCAGCATGCCAATCTTCTGAAAACCTGATACAGTGACCAAACAAACCAACTTTTTCCTATTCAGAAGGAATGCTGAGGGTGTAGGAACAGGATGCCAAAGAGCTCCGTTCAAATCCCAGTTTTCTCAGTTCAAATCCCATTTTTCTATTGACTACCCATGTTAGGTTGGAGAACCGTGACCTCTAGGAAGATGGCGGCAATGTAGGATTGGAAGTACAAAGAACAAAAGTGATGGACGGGAGCCATCAGAATTAATTTCTTGAGATCATCTTCAATTTCTCCTGTATACATCTTCTATACACATAGTTATTTGCAGTTTTGCTTCCCTCATCAGACTACATACTCTCTGAGGGCAGGCTCTGTTTTTGCCTTTCTTTGTATATCCTACACTCAACACAATGCCTGCCACATGGCAAATGCTTAATAAATGCTTGGTAAGTGTTGAATAGATTCCAATGAAACACGACAGGTGTCTCTATCTTCCCAGAAGTGCCAGCTTAAAAAAATTGGTGTGTGCCCAGGGTAAATATGGAGTAAAATGAAATAAAATATTTATTTGACACACTAAGACTTTCATCAGCTTTCTTCTCTGACAATGTACATCTATAAAGAGTCCTGGAAGGTGGCAATGTGTGCAGGTGTGCATGTACACCATGCAACTCACTGCCCCCTAAAAACTTTTAGCATCCTTCCTAATTCCTAAGATCACAAAGTCTCCCCCTCACGGTTCTCTTCTTTCTAGACATTATTTCTTGAGTCTGGATTTATAAATATTTTTAAACTTTTTATTTATTTTATTCTGAATTTGAGTAATAAAACAAGTATTTCTATTATATTATAAAATGAATAGATAATTCTTGTTCATTTTTCATCTCCCATCAATATCAGGAAAATAAACTCTTGACTATGCTAGACTTATGGACCTACAACTCTAAGCTGTAAGAGACAGTAGGAGCTTGAAAGTTAGTCTCTAAGTCAGGAAGATGGTGATATAAAGGGAAACCCTAGGATCAAGCTCCTCTGGCACAGACTAACTGTGTGACCCTCGACAAGACACATCACCTCAAAGTGCCCTAGGTAGATCTTAATAATGATGATGGTGGGTGAAAGTAATCAGGATGATAGCATTTATGATGATGGCAGCTTACATTTTACAAAGTCATTTACAAATAATATTTCATTTTATCCTTACAACCTTGAAAGTTAAGTGCTATTATTATTATAATACCCATTTTACAATTGAGGAAACTGAGGCAAACAGCAGTTAAAATGGCTTCCTTAGGGAAGCTAACTGGCACAGTGGATAGAGTGCCAGCTCTGAAGTCAGGAGGATCTGAGTTCAAATTTGACCTCAGACACTCAACACTTTCTAGCTGTGTGACCCTGGGCAAGTCACTTAACCCCAATCACCTTGCAGAAGGAAAGGAAAAAGAAAAGGAGAAGGAGGAGGAAAAGAAGAAATTAAATTAAAATGACTTGCTCAAAGCCACACAGTCACTAAGTGTCTAAGGCCCCATTTGAATTTAGGTCTTCCTGACTGCAGGCCCCTAGTCTCTCTCTATTGTATCACCTCACCACCCTACTACTAGCTCTTAAGAGTAAAGAACATTTTAATCTTCATTGGTAGAAGAAATCCCTCAGTAACTCCCTACACTGACAAAAAGAGATCCCATCCAAAAATAAAAATCTCTGCATTAACACCTATCTCTAAATTCAACAATGGAATATATAAGTACCAACGCAAATGGGAAAACCACTTTGTTCTTAATGAAGTTTTGCTGATCATATCAAAAGGTATTATATAAGTATTAATATCCTCGACTATCTCATGCAATCTCTACCTCGGTGCAGGCAACAAGACATGGAAAAAGTTTTAAGAGGAAAAGATGAGATTTTTTTAAGTAAAAATTATTGTATTATATATTTAAAACTAGGAAAGCTAGATTAATAGATTTAGAACTGGATGAGGTCTAAAAAACATATGGTACACTTCCTTCATTTTTCTGATGAAAGGACTGAGGTCTATCATGGTTGTGAATTAGCTGAGGTCAAACCATTAGTCAGTAATAGAGCTAAGATTTGAACCATAACCTCCAATAAGATTCCACTATTCTGCCCAATACAATATTTCTCACTCCTCAATCTTGTGAAGACGGAAAGCGCCTAAATATTGGGAAGGAAAAAAGGAAAAGAGACTGTGAAAGAAGGAAGAGAAATAGAATCAAGTGAAGAAAATAGTGAATAGCATCCCTTCCATTTCTGCTTCATGCTGATTTTTTCCACTATTGACCAAGCAACAAACTATATATTTATCCATAAAGACCCAGGTACATAAAGATGGCACTGATATATAGAGCTGTAACTAGGTTTTGCCCAGGGCACTGAAGATAATCAAATTTGGGATGTCTCACCCAAAAGTTTCCTTTTCCATCACTACTTCATCTGCAATCAGAGATACCCCCCTAAAGGTCCCATCACCATGGTATCCCTCTCTGTTGCCACCAATGCCCCCAATGTCATAAAAACCAACAACCTGATTCTTCCTCTAAGTTTGAAAGAGTGATAAAATTAAAAGTTTCAGGCCATGTGGAAGAGATGTGAGCAGATTCCCAGGAATACCATGCCCAACTGGCACAAACTATTCCCACTCATCCCTCTGACCTACTAAATTTTTCCTGGCAATAAGAATTCCCAGATCCAACTCGTTCCAATGTTAAAGTGCCAGTGTTCCTATTTACACAAGTATAACACAATAGGTTTTCTTTTTCATATTATAGAAAAAACAAGATGGCTAATCTTTGGGTAGAGATCACTGTTATCATTTTTTCATAGTTTGTTGCTATTCACCATCCTCCCTTTTGATCCACAGACAGCTCTATATATGACCTTCAAGGAACGACCAACTCTCCAATAATTGTTATTCATCACGAACTGTATTAAATATTCAAGATTTTTAGGGTGCTGCTGACACCCAATGGAAATGGTCTCTTCACTAATATAGAATTAGGCACCATCTGTTACAAGTTACAACATCATTCATACACCCTCAAAAATTAGGCTTCAAATGCTATGATGAAGCTCCAAGTGTGCCCATATTTTCCTAAACAATGACACTTCATTCTAAAAGCCCAACAGTCATGCCACATTTGTATTTGCATCCCATAATGTGGCTGTATTAGTCCCAAATTGTTTTGCGATAAATCATCGTCAGAGAAATATGTTCATGTGTATTTTTAGTATTCATGGCTTGCACGGTCCTAGAACAACATGTATTTAGTACTTCCAAGCAATGAATCTATAACTTTGGAAGAAACAGCTTTATAGATCACTGAGAACTGGATTTCCTTAACAGTTAATCATCCAGACTCCCCCACTAATCACGGGGCAG
The DNA here is from genome assembly GCF_016432865.1 of Antechinus flavipes. Taxonomy (NCBI): domain Eukaryota; kingdom Metazoa; phylum Chordata; class Mammalia; order Dasyuromorphia; family Dasyuridae; genus Antechinus; species Antechinus flavipes. The sequence goes on from NC_067400.1 coordinate 27,110,049, forward strand.
ACACCCTTTACCTTAAAAGTGAAAAAACAAATGACTCTAGTTGCATTCAAAAAACCTTCTACTTCCCCTTCAAGAGGAGACAAAAGAAAATCTAGCATAATTTCAAAAAGTAAAATAAAATTCTTTCACTGCTATTGTATAAAGATGGCGATTCAAGTAACGGATGGACTCTCAAATTTAGGGCGCGTTGGCAAAATTGTAACTAGAGAATTTTGTGTCTAGGGGAAAAACTGATGAAATAGGAGTATGTCTCTCTTTCCAAGAGATAGAGGGGGTAGGAGCCCCTTTCTGTTTGGTGCTGATGATGTTCTGACAATTACTACAATCTAGATAGCATGAAGCTACTTTGGTAGATGGATCTACTTTGGTAGATTCATACTAACTTCAAGAGCAATAAAAAAAAAAAACTTTCCTTGCAGGGTCATTGTTATGAACATAAGTCATAGCATAATCTCTTCAAGCATCCTTGAGAATTCTTTCACAAGCTGGCCCAACCAAGGCAAATATTATGAACACACAACCAACCCTCTATTTTTAACCTTTTCAGGGAAAGTGCTTTACTTATTGGCCACAATTAAAAATGCTCTACCTTTCTTCCCCTTTTGGTTGTATCTGTGAGTAATTTCTCCAGTCACATTGTTTATAGGAAGTGAAGTTATTCGTAATCATGCCTTAAGAGTATGTACACAAACTGGACATCCTAATAGAGCTCGATGTATTAAATTCCTGATTGTTTGACATAAATTCTCTCTCTCTCTTTCACTCCGACAGGAATCTTCTCATTTATTTACGAATAGGTTAAGACCCTAGTCGTGTTCCTAACCATGTCCCTAAGTGCTAACATATATTAAGTAAATTTAGAGCCTCTTCTGCATAGGAAACAAATTAAATTGGTTAAACACGGAGAAAGACTAAATGTAATCTATCTTTTGTCATGTTTATGATAGCGGGACGCATCTTACATGAAGGTTCCAAGTTGGCTGTTGCAGCAGATGGGCTGCTTATGATAAACCATAACTACAGACACAGAATGTGATAATATAAATCATAAAGAAGATAAATAATGAAATTCTTTAAAATAACACTGGTTAAATATTTAGACAGTCGATTTTTAAGCTTGCTGCGAACACAAAAATAGCAAGAGCCAATCTAGGCCCAAGAGAAGAGCACTTGGTGATAATCTAAATAGAAACGCCCAGGACCCATGTCAAGTTAAAGATCGGTACCATTTTTACAGGTCAGCTGAGTAGTAAATAATAATGGGGGGGAGTAGGGGAAAGTAGGAAGGGAGGGCTCTTTTCAGAGCTTTTTAAGACAGGCCCAGGCACCCACAAATATGTCTCTGGGCAGATGCTTCATGCAGAATAAGACTTCAGAATACTAGGAGCAAAAACTAAAGGAGAGTTCCAATTATCTGTACCCTATTCAATTCAAGAAGCCTGTGCCATAGGGGATAGAAGGCTGGTCTGGGAATCAAAGAAGATCAATTTGGTTTCAAATCTATCTCTAATCCATACTGGGAAGTAGAATCTCTCTGTGCCTTAAGCAACCCTCTAACACTATAATATGCACTCAAGTTGCTGGTCTGTATTAGTGGTTGGAGTTTTCCATACTAGGAATTCCTTACACAGTTTCAATGAGAAATGTCAAACAAAAAAGTCACTCTAGTTTTTATATATGTGTGTATGTATGTATATATGTGTATATGTATATATACATTTATATAAAATGTATACTATATGCTTTTGCAGAAGAAGCAGAACTTTTAAAAGGTCAAGAGGGTTGCTCAGTTTTCACATCTGAGCCAAAATGACTGTCCTCTGATAAAAGTTCAGGATGTGATCCTAAATTATAACACCTTTTATTACCAAGGTAGGGCATCCATCATGAAGAGGTAGCATCACATAATAGACTGCTATGTTTGAAATCAGAAAGATCTGGGTTCAAAAGATGCCTCTGGTTCTTAGGGGAACATGGGAAAGTTGCTTAACTTTCTGAACTTCAGTATCATCTTCTGTAAAATGGTTACAGTGATTTATAAACAGGACTTAAATCACAGACTTGTTATGAAATAACCTATGTAAAACATAATCTAAGAATTATTAGTATTACTGATTATTAGAGATGGAGCTCTTCTAATTTGGTTAGATTAACGCATCCTCAGTCAGAGACAAGCATTATGGATTTAAACTTAGTCTTTCTCTCCTGCTTGGGTGGAGCTGTTATCTTGCCTAGTCTCAAGAACCCAGTATCATCTCTACACCACAAGGAAGGCTCAGAAAAGGACCCCAATAGAGTATCCCTCAGTTATAGTTTCTTAGCACTCCCAGATATTTTACCTAAGAGAAAGCTGACACCAGTATAAACAACTATTGCATCAAAATTTGGGGTTTTTCAAAAATCTCCAGCTTTTTGTGAATAGTAAGTGCTTAATAAATGTTTGTTGACTGATGGCTAAATTTGGTTGATAAAATCCATAGCCCATTTGACTGACTCAAAGGTTTTTCCCCCTCATGTTCAGATGTTTTCACCTATGTTTCTCCTAGGTCTGACATGTGGCAAAGATTATATCCAATGAAGCGTGTAAGAACACACTCTAATTTGCACCATGAACAGCATTATATAGTAGCCTTGAAATGGTACATGCTTGTTTTTTTATATATATATAATTGAAGAATAGATCCCTAACTCAGCTATCTTGTGTTATTGACAAATGGTGATAGAGTATTATCAATAAAGTTTAAACATACAGAGACATGACTCATCACCACTCTCTAATTTTCTTTTAATTTTACTGGACTTGTGAATTCACCATATAGTGAATTGCCAACAAGGAACCCCTCCCCCCATTAATACAGAACAACTAATAGACTTTAGAAAGTAACTTGCCTGGAGACACATAGATGGCAGGGTCCAAAGGTAAGATTTTGTCTCGGGGCTTGCTGATTCCATAACCATTAGATCATACTGCCTATCAGTTTATTCATTATGTATTAAAAATAATAATCCAGCATTTATGTAATCGAGATGCAGATGCAATCCTTTTGGCAGAAAGGTTTAGGGAGCCTATTTCCAGAAAAGCATGATGATATGAAACAGAAGTAATTTAGAGAAATTTTGAGCATGTATGGCTACTCGATCTTGCCTGAATTAGCTAGCTACAGAATGGAGAGAAGCCCTTTTGAGAGGCCATGGAATCAGATCTGGGGTTTCAAAGGTCTTCAGTCAATCAAGTCCAGTTGCCTTTTGTTTTTATCTAAATCCTTCTTTCAAACTGAATTCCAGAGACTGGTAATAAGGCAAGGGGAGAGTTCTCAGGCCCTCTTCATTCAAGGCTGACATGCAGCCCATGAATATGAGCTTCTGTTATTGTCTCTGCTATTTCCTATTCTAGGTGAAGGAGTTTAGAGAGGGCTAGGACCCTGAGAGCTTTAAAAAGCTGGGAAGACAAGTCACTAAGAGGTCCAAGTGCTAGCCTATGCTGGGGTTAGCAGTCTGTCCACTCATCATCAGTGTTCTTCAAGACTCAACTGAGAATCATCTGGCAATGATACCATATTTGAACATCAGCTTAATGAGGCAACTGCCATACTGAAACCAAATTAAGTGGGAGCCCCAGGGACTGAATCAAGTCCCAGTGAGGCTGCTATCAGGTATTGGGCTTTTTATTAGGAACTTTTATTCTTGTTCATTAAAGTAAATGTCCCTTTGCGAACTCTAATTGATATTAATTGAGAAAATGAAATTGGAGAATTTATTACTCACAGGTAATAGTGGGGGAACACACTGGAATGGGGGCATAAGCTGAGAGCATTTTGAGAAATATAGCTCTGATTCCCCAGGGATACCCTTAGAACCCCAAGAGAGGTACATGTAGCCAGTTTCTCTCTGAAATAAAATGCCAGACCAGTTCTATATTTACATACCTCTTTAAGGTTTCCAAAGCACTTTAATACATTATCTCATTTAAGCCTCATAATGACCTATGATCAAAATGCTGTTATCATTCCCACTTCAGGGATGATGGTTAAAGGTTAAATGATTTACTGGTGAACCTATAGCTGATAAATACCAGAAGCAGGATTGGAACTCCAGCCCGTTGCTATTTTTACTCTGTCATCCCATCTCTTTTAACAGACTAAATGCTCTGCATCTACTGGGATTCCCTAGAGGAACTGCAACTTAAATATTTCTGGAGCAATTATGAAAGCAAATGACCTCTTATCTCAAAATTTCCCAAACCTGCCCAAAGTCCTTAATGACAAGTCTCATGACCTATTCCTATAATAGACTGCTTGGCAACTCTCACTGGATGCATTTTGACCATATATAATAAATGACATTTAAGAGTGAAAATAAATATTCTAAAAAGACTTTCTGCAAACTCATCAAAACCACAGTAATGCTTGGATTGGCAACAATACTTGCACATTATGAAAAATTGCCCTTGATGGGCAACTGTTTATCAGCTCATGCAAACTCAAATCATCCAACAGTGTGGGGTGATTAATCATTAGAACTACAAGAGTTCTTTAAAATCCACTACGCTCTGCCCTCCTCTCCCTGGGAATCTCTGCCTGGGATTCTGGGTACAGCTTGGGGTACTCCATTTGTAGAGGGCTGTTGACAAAATCATCCATTATAGTCTTTCCAAAAATGCCTCACTGTAGCATGATACTTATCCTATGTTTTCAAGGAAGCCCAAGCTCAGAAAGGTTCTACCAGGCATTTCCCAATAGAGTTTCTGAATATAAACCTCATGATAGTCTACATGTCTGCTCTGAGCAACAACATAATCATTCTAGAGAGACTCCAAAAGCTAGATCATTGCTAAGTGGTCAGATTTATTTTATAATGGCTCAAGTGGGAAGAATGAAGACAAGGTGAACATATGTTAGAGAAAAAGAGTATTGACTTTCAGATCAGGGCATTGAGTCTCAAATCCTATCTTTCCTACTTAAAACTTGTGTGAACTTGAGTCTTAGTTTTCTTATCTATATAAGAAGGATGATTTTTGAGTTCCCTTTCAGAGGCTCTAGACCTATGATTAAATGATCCGATAAACATTTTAGTTAGGGGAAAAGGTTTGTTATTATTACATAAAAAGGGATTTCTCTTTGAAGAACAAACTTATCTTGCATCTTTTTCTCCTTTCAGGAAAATCAGAAAGTAGAGGATAGACTTTTAGAAGTCAGAGATACCTTCTTATAACCCCTAAAGTCTCACTCAACCAGCCACTAACTAATCTGTTTGTACATAAGTTCAACCTTGATTATTAGCTCTCGATGCAAATATCAAAAAGAAAATCTCAAAGATTATTAACTCTCAAAAATGAATTTTGCAATGGGTGAAATTGGAATATGGGAGGGAGAGTTGTATGTAGTCATCTTTCAGAGTTTATGGGAAAAGAATGACACAGCAGTGAAAAAACATTTGTTAAGCACCTGTCTGTGTGTGGTGCTGTGTGAGGGCTGTTCCAGTTACCCATAGTGATGAATGAGCCAGGTAAAATGAGGGTCTTGTGGACCACAGCTGACAAGTAGGGTCTCTCCATGGGAAATTCAGTCATGACAATCAGAAGGCTTTTTAAAGGAAAACTTCTGTCATTGATGTGATAAATATCCCACCAGCTGTGAGAGCCACCCTTTCAAACCTACCATCTGATAATCTTCTAAGAGAGAACTGTCAGTAATCTCTGAGAAATCATAGTAAGTAGGAGGGATGCCAGAAATCTGGAGTCGGGCAAATGTTGTCCAGATTTTCCCAAAAAAAGTGAGGAGAGAAAGCTGGATCTTTCTACAGACTTTATAAATGTCATCAACCCTCCCCCCCCCCAACTGTAGACTAAATTATTAAACAGATGATAGGTGAACACTTAGAAAAGAAACCAGTGATCACCAGGAACCTGAATAGGTCCTTTAAAGACAAATCTGTGACACTGGAAATTCATTTCATTTTTTTCATAATATCATTACATGGATAAATTGGGGCAATGTTAAAAGCATTCCATCTCTTTATTTCTATTATACATTGGTAAATTCTTTCCTCATACCCTTGTGGATAAGATGAAGAGAAGCATACTAAAATGATACTGCAATTAGGTGAATTTGTAAACTGGTGGAATCGTAGTACCCAGGTTATTGTGGTTTAGTGGATTAGTTTTCATTTAGATTATTGTAGTTTGGTGTGTTGGTTTCCATTTAATGGACTGGTTTCCATTTAGCGGATTGGTTTTCATTTAGAGGGAGGATTTAACATTTTAGCTTAGATAAAGAAATGAAAGAAAAGGGAATATTTGCTCATGATAGAAAGTGGGGAGACATAAATAATCTCTTGAACTAATTATAAATTAACTGGAATCAAAAGATATATAGTGTCTAGATAGAAAAAAGATGGATATATACTGTATGGTTCCAACAGAAGCAAGTCATTCTTAACAATTGAATTCATTAATAAATAGTGAAAAATCTTTATGAAGGAGTGATTTCCTTGTCACTCAGAGTTCCATACAGAAAAGGACCTTATATTTCCTAAACTTTGTAAATCCTCCCAGAATATAGCACGGTGATCTGAATTACAATATTTAATAAATGATTTTAAAATGAAATGGAATTGAATTGTTCAACAGTACTACTGTCAGATAAACATCTGAGGTTGGTAAGAGAGATATGGGTTGGAAGTTGGATTAGGATCATAGAAAGAGCACTGATTTTGGAATTTGATAATCTAGGTGTTGAATATGACTGCTACTTCCTTGATCAGGTAAGATATAATTCCCTTGGGCTTCATTTTCTTCATTTGTAAAATTAGGGAATTGGGTACATGGACTCTTCTGTTCAGTTGCATCAGTCATATCCAACTTTTCATGACTCTATTTGGCGTGTTCTTGGAGAAGATATTAGAGTAGTTCACCATTGCCGTCTCCAGCACATTTTACAGAAGAAGAAACTGAGGCAAACAAGGTTAAATGACTTGTATCAGCTAGCGTGTGGACCAAATTTGAACTCAGGTCTTCCTTATTCCAACTCCAGTACTCTCACTTCTGTACCACCTAGCTGCCCTAAGTAGCTTATTACAGCTCTAAATCTAAGAGATTATGATCCTTCTCTGATATATTAAAAGAACTGTTTTTGCCATTTCAATCCAACATCAAAAAATGATTTATTAAGCACCTACTATGTGCCAAGTACTGTTTTAAAATTCTGAAAATAAAGAAATGTAACATGGGTCTCTACCATTTGGAAACTCAAATTAAAATTAAGAAGCCAACATGCAAATCACAGATTTATACAGAATAAATAGGAGGTGACCTCAAAGAACTTTAACAGCTAGAAGAAACCAAAAAGATCCAGTTATGACTAAAGCCATTAAGTATTGGTATGGATTATCTTCTTCCTATCCTGGTCTATTCGTAGAAGCAACAGACTTTGTCCATGTTCACAAATAACTTCTTTTATTTAAAGAGAATGTTTATAGAATAAAATTGAGTTGATGTGGGGGGGATGGAAGGAGGGAGAGACAATCATGTAGCTAGATAGTTTCTGACCAAGGTGCTGAGCATTCCCATCAAGACTCGAAGGTAATTTCCATTAATGGCGATTAATTCATCTAACCAGTGGGTATCCCTTTACCAGAACATCGAGCCTCAGCTGCAAAGAAAGCAATTGTTTGAGCAGGACCGAGAATCTCCTAAGCCCCCACCCCCATAATAGATGTTTGAGGTCTCTTTTACTTTTCTCTGATAGCCCTTAAGGTGGTCAGAGGTAAGAGCACAAGATGCATTGTAGCCGGAGGGATGATTGAATGAAAAAATGGGGGATGGGAGCGAAGCCGATGCTGCTGGACCAATTTCCCACCGCTGCGACCCGCTGCAATTGATTGATGAGTCCTTGCTCTGTCAAGAGGCAGCCCTTCAGATTTGATCACATAAATACTCATTCAACTCAAATTCTGCTTGACAAGCCTCAGACAGCTTTGTTCTGTCACAGATATCATTGGAAGGAAAATGCTTCATTAATCATCCTTAATTAACTTTACCCTAGTCTGCTGGAACCAATATGCTCTCTGGCTAAATCCCTCACTTTGCTAGGGTTCGAGAGTGATCAAATTCGGGTGAGTTTTTGAAGTTCCCCTCTCTCGTTGCGAAGAAGGAGAGGGAACTGATTGTTTTGAGGAAGAACTGCTGTTGATTTGGGGATGGCTTCTCCGAAGGGCAATTTCTTCTCCAAAAGGAATAAAATCCTACATAAGAAGGATCTGCATCACAGAATGGTCTTTCATAGCAAACCTGACCTTACTTACAGCCAATGGGACCTGTTGTTTACTCTCCAATTCTCAGAGGTCCCACAATCTCAATATTATTGTACAATAGGGATAGGTGGAAGCAATAGAATAGACCTGCAATTTCTTTGATACAGAGAACTTCCAGGTGAGAAAATTCCCTTTACCAAGGCAGGTAGATATCTTCTCTGCAACTTAGAGAGTTACCTACAGCACAGACAAATAGTCAATCATTACCCAAACGCCAAACATTTACCTAAGTGACTACTATATGCTTCATCTATTAAATAAAAAGATTCGACTAGATCAAAGCTTTTTAAACTATGGGTCACATTCACATAACTGAATGTGGGGGTCACAAAATTATGATTTATTATCAATAAATGCTTTATTTGTATAATTATTTTATATATCCAAGATTGTGTAAGAATTTCTCGGGTGAAAGAGGGTCATGAGTAGAAAAAGGTCTAAGAAGCCCTGAATTAAATGTCCTCCAAAGTCCCTTCTGGCAAAACATCTATGAGTCTAGAAAAGATGGATGATGTCCATCTTTCTCTTTCTACTCAATATTAGAATGAGAATGAGAGAGATGAAGGGCATGTTGGGTTACAGAATATTAGGATATGATATGCTAGAACATGAAAATTTTAGACGAGAGATTACCAAAACATAATATGTTAGAACTGAAAGGGATTGTAAAAGGTAAAGCAAGGAACTTATCATTAAGCATCCACTCTGAGCCTAGGCATTGTGCTCAAGTGCTTAATGGGTTCCCATATCATGCTTCAAAGAATATCAGAACACAGAATCAGAGCTAAAAGGAACCATGGGAAGTTAAAACATAGAATGTGAGAGCTAGAAGGAACTTCAGAAAAAAAGATGTTTCAGAATAGACACTCTTAGAGCTAAAAGATGCCTTAGAATAGGAAAAAATGTTACAAGTGTAAGGGAATTTTCGATCTTAAAAAGTCCCATTTTACAGATGAGAAGGTTGGACCCATTGGGATGAGGTCTCACACTGCTCTGAGACTAGAACCCAAATCACTTAATGGACCTAGCATTTGGGAACAGGTGCTGAAATTCAGAATAAGTCAAATAAGTCGGTACAGGGAACTTGACACCCTTAATCCACAGTTCATATTCAACTCCGGTGCCAGCTATGACCATTCCCCCCAAAATATTACATACAGCCACGGCATTTTCCAACCCGTACCAAAAGCCATCTCTCCTCCCAGCAATCCATTTCCTCATACTGGGTTTTTCTATCAGCATTGGACTCCAATCAATTCACTCAGCACTCCCTCTTTCACACAAGGCTTGCATGACAAAATAGGAGTGACCATTTCAAGCTGTGCTCTCTCTCAAGCCAGCTGGCCCATTTAGAATGACCAGAAACCTGACTTGCAGCAAACTCCAAGGTTAGCTTTACAACCCAGATTTTGCTATTTATGTGGGTGCTTCAAAGGGTTATCTGAGGAAAGGGAAATGAACTCTTGGAACTGTGGAGGATGTCTTTAGGTTAATCAGGCAAAGGTTGAAGAAGCCAATTCAAATATTGGAAGTGAGTTTAGATGAGAGCTTAGTAACTTTTGAAAATGATCTCTTTTTTTCATTTTAAAATTCCACTTAGGTCCTCTTGCATACCAGGTATTAAATCTCTCTTTTAAAAGGAGGTGGGAGGGAAAGGGAGCACAGATAGTACAATATTGTTACAATGACCTATATTTTTTTAAGTTTCTCTTTTTTGTCGTTTCTTATAAAACAAGGAAGTAGTAGGTCCAGAAACCTTCATTATAAACTGTCTCTTGTAACGCTGAGTGCTAAATAATGCTCCCATGTGCATGACATATATCAGAGAGAACAGGAAAAGCACATGGTAGACATGTTCTCCAGCATTATAATTGAGTTCTACTATATGGAAAGAAGGAAAATGGAGACTTTTTTGCCTTAATTTATAAAAGCTTCTCATCTGTTTCACAAGGTGTCTTCTCAAGAAAGATAAATTATGTGAAGTTCTTTGAAAACTTTAGGATTTTGAGAAAATATTAGCTATTGTTATTAATAATAATATCTTTTTCTATGCACCCACGGTAGCTGGTGTTGATGTGGATAGAGCACTGACTGAAGTCAGACTTGAGTCCAAATTCAATTTCAGATATTTACTAATTGTGTGTCCCTGAGAAAATAACTTGTTTGCCTCAGTTTCCTCAACTATAAAATGGGGATAATAATAGCATTTTTCTTTCAGGGTTGTCATAAGGTCCAAATATTATCTATAAAAGTGTTTATTGTAAATGTTTAAATGCTTATTTATTTCCTTTTCTGTGTGGTAATGTATAGAAATTGTATGGGAACACGTCACTATTCTGCTATCATCACTTTATATTTAATATCTGTAAATATTTCACAAATGGATAAAATGACTGCTTTTTTATAACTGAATTAAAGCATTAGGACTTAAGTTCACTTTTTCTGAAGTTTCACTGAAAGCATCCCCAGGAATAGACAGAAAGACAGGGATGACCTTTTCCCCAAGGACTTGGACTTCTTCTCAATCTCTATATTTTGAAAGCTTTTGTTCCAAATAGCTTGGAATATGGCTATAGGATCTCTATTTTTAAAGGCACTTTAAAAGATGTTTATGGATCAGTATTTTATACAGGCAAATGTGGGAAACTGTTCTGTCTGTGATATATGATTCTATTGCAATATAATTTGTTTGTTAAATTCTCAAGAAAATTTGAGGATTGAATTTTTTTTTCTTTTTGCTGAGGCAACTGAGGATAAGTGACTTGCCCAGGATCACACAGCTAGGAAGTATTAGGTATCTGAGGCCACATTTGAACTCAGGTCCTCCTGACTTCAGGGCTGGTGCTCAATCTACTACACCCACTAGCTGCTCCTATTCATGATAGCTTCTTAAACTTTTTTTACTCATGACCTCTTTTCACAAAAGAAAATTTTACTTATGATAAGAAATCATAATTTCATGATCCCTTCATTTAGTTATGAGACTCCATATGGGGTTGCAATTCATATTTTAAGATGCTAGGAATAGGACCATAGAATAAAATCTGGAATAGCTATATCTCCTCACTTTACAGATGAGAGCCCTGAAGCTTGGGTAATTGTCCCAGGTCATGTAGGGGTATGTGTTAAAGGAAGGATTTTTGGTTGTTATCAAATATTGGATATTGAGAAGATATTGAAAAGTTTTAAGCTAAGGGAAACCAAAGATCCCCATTAATATATTATAATATATAATATAATACAATAGATATTAGCTAGAGAAAATATTATAAATTTAAAAAAGCTTAAATCAGAACTTAAGTGGGTGAATGGTAGCTTAGTGGATAGAGTTTTGGGCCTGGACCCAGGGAGAAATGAGTTCACATCTGGTTTCAGACATTTCCTGGCTGTGTGACCTTGGGCAAGCTATTTAACTCTTTTTTGCCTCAGTTTCTTTATTTGTAAAATAAACTGGAAAAAGAAATGGCAAACCACAGGTACCTTTACCAAGAAAACCCTAAATGGGCTCTGGAAGAGTGAGACCCACTTGAAATAACTGAACAACAACATTTTGAAATTTAATCATCCTTCGAGGTCCATATGAACCCCTTCTATTAAACCTTCCTTGATCCTTGAGGTGGATTTCTTCACCATCCTTTGAACTTTTGTATCATATGTTTTATTCCTATCTAACTTGATGTACTGAGAACAATAAGTCCTCAACATATGCTGATAGAATCAGTCTCTTTTCAGATTTTTAATTATGAAACTAAAACAATAACAAATCTTTGATTCTATTTCATTCTTCCTCTATTTTCTTTCCACCTCTTTGTTTCATTTGCAATTTCTTTCTTCTTTCTCTTTTCTAATCCAGTTCCCATTTCTTTACCATCCAAGCCCCACATTGTATTTTTTTTTTGCTTTCCATCTGCTCTCTTCCATGAATCGATAAGGATTGATGTTTGTTGATTTTAAATCATTATGTTGCTGAGAAAATAAAGGAGATACACAGTTCATTGGAATGGTCTTCTGGGAAGAAAGGAGAGAAAAAGGGAGTTCATGTAAATGGAATATTTGAAACAATTTATTCTGAGTCCTGTTTGGGGACCATTTCTTTCCTTTGGGTTTTCATTTCAATAATATGTCAGTGGAACCAAAATTCAGGCCAGTAGCATGTGACAGGACTGGGATCTGAATCCTGGTCTTCTTACTGCAAACCAGTACATTCTCCATGAGAGCAGACTTGCCCCTGTTTTAAGTTTCTATGTTCCCAAGAGGATCTTGATAGTTTGAATTGGCGAGGGGGGCGGGTGGGAGAGAAGGGAACGACACGGCACACCCATGATATACACAGAGAATGCCCCAAGAAATATGCACCACACTCCCACAATACACACTAGCCCCCCTGTGCCAAGTGAAAAAAAATATCAGGTTGATTCAGCAGGAAAGTAGCACCTATACATGAAGAATACATTCTTATTTATTCTAATTAGATATTTAAAACCATAGCTAACTATTCTCCTCCATATCAAGTAACAAAATGAAGTATTTTCAGATGTTTATGGGGAAAAAAATCTATGAATGTCCTTTCTCATTAAAAAGGTCAAAGACAGCCTTAATTATTTTATAACTAATGTCTTATTCAACCCCATGCAAACTCAAATCCTTTGGGCTCTGATTGATTCAAAGCTGTTCTCTTGGTTCCCTGCTCTGCTGTAATAATTGACTAGGCTAGACTTTGCCGAGGTCAGAAGAATGGACCCAGTTCATATTATTTCAGCTAATAACTCAGTTCTTAAATCAAAATTTGAGAATTGATCTTTCAAAGCCACTTTTTCCTCTCTCAATTCCTATGTAATTTCAAATTAAATGATAGATGTATTCCAACTTCACTTTTTACTTAATTACTTTTAAGTAGCTGGGAACACAGTGGGAGGGTGTTAACAAGATCTAATATCCTCCCCCCAAAATAGAATTAAGGAAACCCATGAACATTTGGCAAAGTCCCTAATGAATACATTTGGATGTGAGCAATCAGAAGGAAAAAATACAGGTGGACACAATGCTAAGCTGGGGGGTGGGGGAGGAAAGAGCTGTGGGAAGGGAAGGAGCTTAAGTGAAGCTAAGATATCACTGAAAGCTAAAGAATACACTCCTCTCCCCAGTCCCATTATTTTGACAGAAAGGAGAAAAGGAAGAAATGATGGAGGGAAGAAAAGAAGAAAGGGAGGAAGGGAAAGAGGGGAAGAGTAAAGGAGGAAAGGGAAGAAAAAGATGGAGGGAGGGAAGAGAAGGAAGAGTTGGAGGGAGGAAAGAGATGGAAGGAGGGAAGAGAGGGAAGGAAAAAGAGAGGGAAAGAAGAAAGGAAGAGAGAGAAGAAAGAGGGAGGGAGAGAGGGAACCAAAGGAGGAAGAGAGAGAAGAAAAAAAGAGAGGGAGAGAGGAAGGGAGGAAAAGAAGGAAAAAAGGAAGGAAGGAGGGAAAGACGGAGAGATAGAAGGAAAGAAGGAAGGAAGGAAGGAGGAAAGGAAGGGAGGGAGGAAGGGGAGAAGTCAAAAAACATTGAATAAGACTTACTAGATGACAATTACTGTGTTAAGCACTGGTGATACAAATGGAAAGGGCAGTCCCTGGCCTCACAGAGCTTACACTCTCACAAAAGGAATGAAATAAATAAGTGATAGAAGGGAATGGTAAATAGATTACCAATAGGGCAGTGGGTTAACATGCTTTTTCCAGAAAAAGAAAATGTAGCCTTAAGTTACTGACAATTCTCAAGCAGAGTTGGCTTTCAATGTTCCCTTATGAATTTAAAAATTCTTCCATGAAGGCTTCCCAGATTCACTTGTTATATTCTTTCAATGCATTTGTAGCACCATTTAATTGCGTGCGTTTGTGTGTTGCCTGCATGTATTTATCTTGTTCTCCCACCAGATCATGAGGTCCATGGGGGTAGGAGTGCTGTCTTAGGTAAACTTTGTATTCTCCCCACTTCCCCACAACCTCCAAAAACCTAGTACAAATTTCTATGCAACTTTAACAAATGCATGTTGAAAGAATGATTTCTGGCAGCATGGCAGTGATTTATCCAGGGAGACACAGCTAGTATGGGGCAGAGGAGGAGTCTTGAATCCAGAGCTGACCCATCCTATGCTGCATTTTGATGATGTAAAGATATTAGTGAATTGCAGCATGTGTTCAACCTTTCCCTAATCGTGCAGAAATCTTTTTTTATGTCTCCTTGTAGCAGTGTTATCTACCATCATCTTCCCAATGAAAAGGGACAAAACATATGGTCACTGGATTGATTTTGCATGAAACTTAGTTCAACTTTTGTTGGTGCTTGGTCAATGTAATTGGTGATGAGCCATTTATCACCAGTCTTGTTCAGGAATTTCAGACAGAGCACAGGTAAGGACAGGATCACAAAAATAAAATCTATGAACTTAAATTAAACACTGTGCTAATCATTCGTTTATTGACCTTGAAATTTAGTAGCTTTTGAATAGAGATACCAGTAGGAAGAGAAAGTCTGGTCATTTAATACCTGCCACTCTTCATTAAACTCTAGTGCTTCCCTATCGCCTCCAGGATCAAATAGAAATCCTGTTTGGCTTTCAAAGCCCAGGCAACCTGGCCCCCTCCATTCTCCACTCACTTGACTCCCCTCCCATGATCCTCCTTGCTTCTGCGAAATAGCCTATCTCTTCACTTAGTACACCTTCCCTAACTTCCTTCAAGGCTGAAACATTCTCTCCTATTTTTAACCTCCTGACTTTCCTGGTTCAAATCTCATCTAAAATTCCACCTTCTGCAAACAGCCTCTCCTCATTCCCCTACTACTAGTGCCGGCCTTCTGAAATTATCCAGTTTATTCTCTTAAATCTTGTATGTACGTTGTTTGCATACTGTCTGTTTCATTAGAATGTGACCTTCCTCAGGGCAGGGACTATTTCTTTTCTTTCTTTGTATCCTCAATGCTTGTTGACTAAGAGAAATATGAAACCAGGTGACTTTACTTGAATTAAGCTACCTTATTCTCACTCTAGAATGTAAAGAACAAATCATTTACTAAACCAACCAACAACTATTTACTAAATGCTTACCATATACCAAGAGTTGGAGTCAACATTGTGATGTTAACAACAAATGATTATAATGATAATAATAAATTTTTTTTATAGTGCTTTAAAATTTGTGAGGCACTCGACATTTGTCAACTCACTTGATCTCACAACAATCCTGTGACGAAGGCTCTATTATCATCCCAATATAATAGGAAACAAAACAGACAGATTAGATGATTTGACCAAGGTCACACAGCTAGTAGGTATCTGAAGTAGGATTCAAATTCAGATCTTCCGACAAGCCCAAGATTCACTATAGCACCTACCGACAAAGAAAGAGGAAAAAGAGACCTCCGAGAAAGCTGCTTTTCTAATGCAGTGAAGAAAATTATCCAAATAAAAATCCCAGAAGTGGGTAGTTCTGAGCATGTAATTATTATGCATTTACTCATTCATCCAGGATTTATGAAGCATCATACTGGGCACTGATCTCCAAACTGCACGCACTCTGACTGGGACTAACCACGTATTTACAAAGGCAGGCGTACATTTTACCTCATCTCATTGAAGTTGCCTATAAGTCAGTGAATGGTTTGGTCCGATCACTCTTCCTTTCCTAAAAATACTCCACCTATGTTTTTTTTCCAAAGATAATGGCCAGTTATTCCTATATCCAAACATCAACTTAACTAAATGTTCCCTTTAAATTCTCCACCAATCCATAAAGAAACATAAAACATACACAAGATGAGGAAGATATTTTGTAGATCATTTTTTGGCTCCTATTCCACAAGCATTTATATTTTTCCTTCTAAAGCTGAAACCAAATGTTTGGTTTCCCAATATTTTTCCTGCCTACTGAATTTTCCTTTCCTTCTTCTATGTGGTCACTTACAGCCAGGCCTTTGTTTATGCTCCCAAAAAGGGACTATTTATTTATATTAGCTTTGCTTTCTGGGGCTCCCCATAGACTCTATTTCCAATGGCATGTGGAGTCACTAAGCTTTTATTGTTGACAAGTGGTAGGTGGGGAATCCAAGCTTTTGTGGTTAAATTGTTTATTGATGATTACCTGTTAATTACCCCTTGTTGCTTAGCTTCTATAATGGACAACCATGGTGTACAAAATGAAGAGTAAAATTGACAGGAATGGAAAAGACAAAGAAAATCACTCCCCACATATACTTAACTGGCTGTTCCCACCACACTAATGCATTCCTTTAAAAAAAATTGTTAGTTCATTAAGTACAATCATTCTAAGTCAGAATACTTCCTCATTAACAAGTATCTATAATACACTGAGCCAAACAACATTATAAATGCAATTACAGCTGTGTCTAGCAACAACATTATAACCGGAGATTATTCCATCAATGACAATCATCAAATTGGGTGTGACTAAGTGTCCTTGGTTCATAAGCATCTGATTTCATCAACAGGATACTGAGTACAGTTTTCCCTCCAATAATATATCAGAAATTCAGTCCTCAATGGAAAGTTTTAAAGCAAAACTAATTACCATTTGCAAAGTTCTAATCATCCCTTTCAAGACCCCAATATCTTCAGTTATTATCATTATTAATTATTATTTCCTCAGAATGTTGACTTTACAGAAAACACTTTTTCTTTGAAATAATATTTACACACATATTTTGAGCATGATGTTCGGTCTGGAAGGTGGACTTTTTAAAATAATGTGGGTGTATTAAATATGGATATTTAGAAGAAATTAAAGATCAGATGCTGTAATGTTTGGTTCTTTAAAAAAATATATTCCATACCTGCCTAGGCGATTTAAAGAAATTGTCCCATGTGGAATTTGGTGACAATCTTTGATATCAATTCAATTATTATTCTGCAAGTTCTTAACACAGCTTCCACAGATGTTTAAAGCACCATGTGACAATTTTAGAGGCTCCATGAACTTAAATTAGAAAAAAAATCCTTATTTTCACAAACTATAATTTAACTTTTGAAAAATACTTAAATATATAATTTGAAGAACAGCCCCTAAGATTTTCACCAAGCTGGGCACAGGAGTACATAGCACACACAAGTTTTAAAAACATCTGCTCTACAATAAGATCCATCCATATGCCATAATACTACTCATTGGTAGAATTTACATGGGGCTCAAAAAAGTCTGAGACTTTAAATGACTCTCTGAGCATCATCTATCTAGTTAGCCGGAATTGGACCCGAGTCTATCCATCGGACCCAGATGGGTCAATTTAACACTGAGATTCTTCATATTCACTGTTTCTCCTCTGATTGTGCTATAAGTTACACGCCTAAGATGCAGAAGCCTTAGAAATATCACAACCACCTTGTGCCACTGGGGAAAAGAAGCCCTGAAGAGAGCATCCTTGACTAGGTTAGAAAGAAGGCATTTTGCTTGGGAACCAAGAGAAAACAGAAGTCTCTCTCTTCTCACCGATGTCACTTTAGGTAAACACAATTAATGACGTGTCGGGGGGGGGGGCTTAATAATTCCACCATGGGATATATTTTCATTTGCTTTTGGGTCTGGATTCTATGAATTGTGATTTTTCTTGCACAAGTCGCTGCCTTGTTAATGGAGTTGAATATAATAAAAAACGAATACTAAAAATATGCTTCTAGCGCTGACAGAACAAAGGAATTGATCACAGAATTTAGGAGTGTTCTAGTGCGCTGGATATTGAGTTTGCAGGTTGGCAAAGTGCTTTACAAACATTAGTCCATTTGATGGCTCCATCTCTCCAGGCCTTTCTCCGCTTTATCCCTCCTTCCCCAAACTCCTAGTATGTCTCCCTCCAGAGCATAGGTTTTTAACCCTTTATTGTGCCAGGGATGCCCAATGTGAAATCTGAGTAAGCCCTGTGGATCCCTTCTTTAAGGAAATGCTAAATTTCAATTAGATTCACGTACATTATATTTAAATGCCTAAAATAAAATACATGGGATTAAAAAAGGAAACAAATTAGGTTGTTATCATTTTTTTAAGTTCATAGACTTCAAGTAAAGAAGCCCTCACTAAGGTTACCGTATATTTATTTCATGTACATCTTATATACAAGTTCTCTCCTCTCAACAGAATATAAACTTCTTGATGGCTTTTGCTTTTGGAATCCTGAGCTTAGCACAGTACAGGAATATGGTATGGTCCTAGCATCAGAAAGATCTGAGTTCAATTTGAACTAGCTGTGTCACCTCGGGCAAGACACTTAAGCTCTTTGCCTCAGTTTCCCCATTATTAAATAGAGAGCATCTGCCTCTCAGAGTTATTGTGAGAATCAAGTGAAATATTTATCAAGTGTATAACACAGTGCCTTGCACACAGTAGGTGCTTAATAAATGTTTCCTTCTTTCTTTGGTAATAACTTTTTATTGAATCATTGTTTAACATACCACTCTTGTGAGGCAGGTGCTAACTCTGTCACCATTACACAGAATAGGAAGCTGAGACTTGGGAAATTTAAAATAACTTCTTTGTGGTCACAGTAATTTTGTGAGACAGTATCTGAACCAAACTCTTCTCTGTACCATATGGTCCATGACATAATTAACCTCAAAATGTCTCTATAAAGTCCCTAAGCACTAAAGGGAATTAAAAATGACTTACAACTATGTCGAATTCTATGGTTTAGAGTGCTTTCACAAACATTGCTGCATTGGAACTTCATATTAGCTATATCCCCACCCCCACTCCCCCAGGGAAATTGACAAGATCATTTTCTCATTTGATGAATGAAGAAATGGAGACTTTACCATTGTGATCTTAGACAAGTCATTTCCAGGGAGTAGTGAGGAGGGAGAGGCTTTAGTTTTTGGAAATTTAAAAATTGAAACTAGATAATCTCTATGGTCCATCTACTGTAATTTTGGAATTGGGTCTCAGACCCCAGTTCCTAACTTTTCATTCAATGCTTTATCTCTTCAGCTCCACTGTCTTTAAAATACTGGTTACAATGCTAGAGTTTTTATACATTGCCTGAGATTTCCCTAAGATTGTACAAAGTAGATACTAGCCAAATCCTTTGAGTTTGTTTAATTATGGAAATATAGAACTAGAAATGGAAGAGAACTTAGCTAGCTTCATTTCACTGAGGCAAAAGAAGTGACTTGTCTGAAGCCAAATGGTTAAGTAAGTGAAAAGAGTCAGGATTTGAATTCAGATCCTTTGCCCTAAATTCAACCATATAACTCTTCCTTAGGTCTAACAAGAAAGTGAGGAAACTGTATTCTATGGTGCTTTGTCTCCATTTTCCTGAATTTAAAACTGTCCAAAATTCCAAGGTTGCGATTCCTAGTAAAGTTTTTGGTAAAAGTCTGGTTGTTTAAATCAAACATAAACATTAGAAATCCAATTCCAACTCTTTGTGACCACAAGATACTCTATGAAGCAAATGGGAAGCAGTGATTACAGGGTCTCCTCTGCTAGGGACCCTTAAAAAAGAACCAGATAGAATTCTTAATATTATCTTAGAATCTTAAATGCAGCAGAGGCTGGTAGATACAGGATCAGCTTTAGAGTCAGAAAAAGCTCCGTTCAAGGTTAGTCACTGACACACATTATCTGTATGACCGTAGTGGGTAACCAAACATTTGCTGATCTCCTTCATTCTCCTTCCCGCCATCGTACTAATATTAGCACTACCGCCAGACCACGAAAGAGAACAAGGAGAAGTAAATGAACCTCATTCCATCAATGTAACTGCTTGGAACACACATCAGGATGAGGGCACCGAGTAAAACCAGATCCCTGAATTGTCAGCGCTTCCTCTCCCTAATACTCCCAACCCCACTGATGATACATCTCTCCCTCTTGACTTGAACACAAGGCACCAGATTAAGAGAAAGTAGAATACTTGATGGGGCAGCGAGTTGACTCAGTAGTGTGTAGAAAAAGAGGCCTAGAGCTAGAAAATATCACCTTCATGAGTTCAACTCCAGCCTCAGATACTTACTTGATGTATGACTCTGAGCAAGTCACTTAACTGTTTGCCTCAGTTTCCCCTTTGTAAAATGAGCTGGAGTAGGAAATGGCAATCCACTCTAGTGACTGCCATGAAAACTCTAAATGGGTCAGACAATCACAGACAGTCAGACAAAATTGAAATCTAACAACAACAACATACTTGATAATGTAAAAGAAAGAGAATTTAGATTGAAATCCCAGATTTGTGTATGTGATTTTAGGGCAACCGATTCCCCACTCAGGTTCTTCATCTGTTAAATTCATTTCAAATGAATAAACATTCATTAAGTTCCCACCATGTTCGAGGCACAACACGGACATCGGACTAGCTGTCCACAGTCCTTTCCAAGTTTAAAATCTATACTCCTATGATTCAAGGCTTTCTTTTAAGTCAGTAGAATTCCAACCCAGGAAATAGCCATGGTAGGGGTAGCCTACTTAAAAACAGGCCACATATTAAAACCGATTAGGACCACCCCTTAAACACCTCTTAGACCACTATTAAAAGAGCTTTGCTGGACAAGCAGAGTCAATAGAAAATCACCAGCGACTTACAGATCTATATAAAAGCGTCAAAACGCACACATTATAACATTTCAAGAAATATTTTTTCTAGAGCAAGATTAAAGTCAAGGAAATAGAAAGGTTTCCATTGCTGTCATTGCATTCTTAGTATTTTACTTGGGAGAATGTTCCTTGTCAAGTGGAAAAAAAAAATCAAACGAGTCCATTTCTCAACTGCTTAACAGACCCATTTTCCAATATAAGCGAAAAATGGAAACCGACCTCATTTCCATGTGAATATTTGCACTTTCCAATCGATGATGTGAACCTGAAGGGTAATGGGGTTGATCTTGGCCCCTGCGATTATCTTGGCTGAGGTGTGAATTTATTCTTAATCTCCTACCATTAGGCTTTAGAATTCCTAACTGAAAGTTGGTCCAGAGATCAAGTTCTTCAAAGCCCAGTTCACGCCACAGCCCAAGGGAGGAGTTAAAACCCCAAACCACAGCCAAGCACATCCATGGAGTTTTTCCCCTCCCAGGTCACCGCAACATAGCTGACATTGTTAGAGACAAATTGCTGCTATTACCAAGCAAAACAATCGCGTTTTCGTGTTTTAAATAGTTTGAGTAACTCTTTAGAAACTTTTTCAGGCTAGGGAAGGAACAGCCATCTCCATGCGGGGAAGGTTATAGAATTGGGTGTCCTGTGACAATTTTGCCCATTTCCTGGTCTAAACAATAAGGCCCATCTGCTCATCGGTTACTCCCACACATGTTGTTCGGGCTTCTGACTCAGCCACACTCCACCGTACAATTGTCTCACAACTCACAATGGTTTATCATCATTGTTTTGTATAATTGGAAACAGGATTATTTATATGCCCCCACTTATTCCACAAGCAAATTTACAAGGCAAACTGTCTCCCTTAATCTACAACAGGGCTAATGTAAACAGAGATGCAAAAGAGTATTCAGATTTATTACATTGCTTCCTTAAAGATCAATATTTAAAATGAATACATATTGGGCTAATTCAAACATGCAACATATCACACAAGTATTTACACTGGAAATTTACAGCAGCCCAAGACATTTTTATACTGCTTCTACTTCCAGGAATACCTTTTGCCCCCACAAAGAGGAGGGGTAAAAAAAAAAAATAAAGAATTACAATTACAATGTTAATTAGTCTCATTTATAAACTTTGCATCTCAACCTGTGGCCTCGATGGGTCATATATTAAACTGTTAAACTGTGAATTAAAGTTGCATCGAGTCTGACCCCAAGAAGAAACTGAGGAGGGCCAGGGCAGGAATGTAAAACTTTTGTCATCCTCTCCTCCCATTGTGGCGCGGAGACCCAGAGAACCTAGCGGTAACCTGCCGCTCTTGGAACAATATTTTAGTTTGACTCCGCCGTCCCCGAATCCTATGGGTTTAAATCATCGCTCCCCTCCCCTCCAGCCCCTTCCTTTTATTGAGATCTCATCTTGGTGCTTTAAAATAGTATCCCATTGACAAGAATCCGTGGTTCCTTCAGATCCAATATCATGTCAACTTGCTGGGCTGAGACCTCATATGCCAAGTCTCAGCCTACTATGAATTTTTATAAGTGAGTTATAAACCCCTCAAAAACAGGGTTTATAATGGAAATGCTGACAGACTCTTAACTATAGTGTTTCTAGTGGGTTCCTGTTTAATATACTGTATTTCTTCCCCTTGAAGATATTAATTTACTTTTTGAAATGTTCATTGCTAAGATTAAGCGTGGGTTTTTGAAATGTGTTCATAGGCAATTTATGCATGAGGAGAAATGTACTCTTCTCCAGATGTACAGAATACTAATTTGAAAATGATTTATAGGCCACGCTCTACTGTACATTCCATTCCCTGCTGAAAAGTTAAGACAAGGCTTTCCTCTGACATAACACTAGGACACTCTCATATATCGTGAGCGCGGCTGATTCGTAATAGTTGTATAAATTCATGAGACTCAAACTCCATAGGTTGGGTTGGGAAGAAATGTGGAGGCTGCCAAGACCAGCAGAAACAAGGGTCTTGTGAGAAGCGATTCTGGAGCACCTGAAGCTGCCGGGGATGGAGAGAGTGGACGGACAAAGACAGGGGGAAATCGGGAAGCCGCACTCTGCATAAAGCCACAAAGAGCCACATCGACGCCTTGTTCAGATGAGAATGCTCGGTCAGAGCAGGACATGGAGAATTTTCCTTCTCACTTCCCTCTTGATCCTTCATCAGGATACGTCCAGAATCAAAAACTGACGGGAAGAAAACCAAGATGTGTTCTTAAGGAAGGAGTATATTCCCAGTAGGGAGGCCGGAGATGGCTATCCAGAGTAAAGAACAATAAATAAGTCAATCAAGGAACATTTCTTAAGTACTTATTATGTGCCAGGCAGTGTGGACTGGAATGCTCCGATCCTTACCTATGACTCTTAGAATCTTGAGCTATTTAAGACTCAGCTAGAACTGGTTCAACTCAATTCAACTCCGCCTGTTACCCAGGAGTTTTCCTCATTCCCCAATGGGTGCCATTTTATCCCCTCATCCCTTCTATGCAAATACCCTGAAATTATGTTTTAAATTTACTTATTTGTGCACAAGCTATTTTTTCCCAAGAGAAATATGAGAGCCACTGGACTGCTGAGCCGATTTTTATTTTTGTCACTGTGGCCATAGGGTATAGCATGATGCTTACTACTCAGGGGGGAAGAGTGCAGTTAAAGGAAGGGAGTTTAGACCCATAATTGGAACATCTGATGAAGACACATCTCCTACTAATCCAAATGGGCACCTTTCCTATAACATACAGTTTTAGAGAATTACTTGAGGTTACTAAGCGGATAAGTGACTTGTGCAGAACCACACAGCTAGTAAGGGTTAAAAGCAAGACTTGAATCCAGGTCTTTCTGAATCAAAATCCCCATTTTAAAGACCTTAGCTTAAAAAGGCCAAATTTTCCCACTGCATTCAAAGCCATCTCTAGTCGTCCTGATCTATATCTTGCAACTGGATTCAAATGGCTCTGGAGGGGAAACTGAAGCAGGTGACCTTACCCAGCCCTCACTCACTCAAATCTAAGTCACTTGCATGCCATAGCATCACCTCTTCCAGAACCAAGGACAAACAACAATGACACAGTACTTAGAGGTGCTTAAGAAATACTTGTTGGTTGACTGGTTGATGGAATTAAATTGAATCATGATCTCTATTCATTTTGCTCAGGGGAAGATAAAAAAAACCAGGAGAATCCCAGACAGCTCCTTGCCAGAGCTGGAAGATGACATGGAAAATGATTGTCTAATCTAACACCCTCAATTTACTAATGAAATTGAGGCCCAAGGGAAGGGAAGCACTT
The DNA here is from genome assembly GCF_016432865.1 of Antechinus flavipes. Lineage (NCBI taxonomy): Eukaryota > Metazoa > Chordata > Mammalia > Dasyuromorphia > Dasyuridae > Antechinus > Antechinus flavipes. Next base: position 27,134,245 of record NC_067400.1, read on the forward strand.
TGCCCAAAGTGTAAGTAGTAAAAGAAGCAGAGTTTAGATTCAAATCCTTCTGCTTCAAAACCAGAAATTTGCCCACACTTCTAGATTGTTTCTAAAAACTTGAAAAATTTAACTGCTTTGAGATCTGGTAGGGAGGGCCTCCATCTCCTTCCAGAGGGGGAAATAAAATCTATACCTCAAAATGGGGCTTTGATGGCTAATTAAAAAATGCTTGAAAAAGAATTTTCTTCTCTCCAGTGAGGATTATAGCAAGTTGACTAAATTTATTACTGAATAAGCCACAAAAGGATGTTGCTGGAAGCTCACCCAGGTTTCATCCAATTCAACACCACAAGTAGAATTCAATATTTATTACATTCAAAGCAGAACAGTGAATAGACTTCTGGGCCTGAAGCCAGAAAGATTCTTCTTTCTGAGTTCAAATATGACTTCAGATATTTGCTAGCTGTATGACCTTGGGCAAGTCAACACCATTTGTCTCAGTTTCCTCATCTGTAAAGTGAACGGGGAAGGAAATGACAGATAACTCCAATGTCTTTGCCAAAAAGACCCTAAATGGAATCACAAAACCTCAGACAAGACTGAAATGACTGAACGACCACAATATTCAAGGCAATGTTGTAGGAGGAAAAAAAGACAAAAACTGAACAGACCCTGCTTTTCATGGTGATTAGATTCTATTAAGGAGACAAATGTAATGGATAAATGCAAAATAATTTCAAGAGAGAACAAGCATTCTAACTGAAGATAATGGAGGAGGGATAGTTAGGAAGGTCTACATATAGGAAATGGTACCTGAACTTAGCTTTGACAGAAGCTAAGAAAGCAACATTTTGAGTTCACAACTATATTCCTTCTTATAACAACTAGTACATCTTTATTTGGTAAGATTCACAGTGAAGCGAGTTTATCCAACACTCTAGTCAAACTACTTCATTTTACAGATAAAGAAATTGAGGCTCAGAGAAATATAATAAATAACTCACCTAAGATTACAGAATAAGAGATGAGATCTCAGTTGAAGTCCTCTGATTCCATTCTCTGCCAATTATGTTAGCCCACCTCTCAAATTTCCATTTTGCCCTTACTAAAAATCCTATTCACTTGTGATCATTTATTTCTCAAAAATTGTCTCGTGTGTGGCCAGAATGGTCAAATCAGTCTCAATAGTTTATAAATTTTAATCTGTGGGATATAGTTTTCCCTCTTCTTAAAAGGGTTTGGAAATTATATTTAAGATTAGTAATATTCTTGCATAATGCTTTTAAGGATGAAAGACACTTTCTAATTCAATAAAAATAATCTTAAAATATAATGATTCCTCTTTCTCCCTAGAAAAAGGGTGTGGGGTGTATAAAAAAAAAATCTTGGTAGCTTATTTCATGGTCTTCCTAAAATAGCTATAGGATAAACACTGGGCTTACAAATGACAGGTCCCCAGCAGGGAACAGTGCGATATCTCTTCAGGATGACACAAGGAGAGGATTTTCAGACTAATAATAGTTCTTGATATTTCCTGGAAAGATGTTTTGTATCCTCAGGAAAAGAGAGCTATTTCCGACTATCCCATCCGGATCCTCAGACTAAAAAAGTCATACTTTCAGAAGGGGTCGAAAATAGTTATTGACAAAAAGGTAAAATGCAAGAATGATCAATAAGGAGAAGGCTCCTTGAGCAGCAACATACATACGGTGACATGTCATGAGGAAGGAGAACAACAGAATTCCCCATTGGTTTTCCGGGACTCTTATTATAAAAGTCCAGTCAAATGGATTTGTGGCTAGAGATGAGGGCCAAAGTGATTTCTTTGAGGGACATGGAAAGAAGAAGTAGAAAGGGAGGGAAAGAAGCTATAAAATGGGTTAGAAAGGCTCTATGGGGGCAGCTAGTTGGTGCAGTAGATAGAGCACTAGTCCTAAAGTCAGGAGGACCAGAGTTTAAATCCTGTCTTAACACTTCCTAGTTGTGTGACCCTGGGCAAGTCACTTAAACCCAATTGCCTTAGGAAAACAAACAAACAAAAAAGGCTCTAGGACAGGCAGCATGGTGACACAGTAGATCCATCTTGGAGTTGGAGAATCCGAGTTCAAATCTGACCTCAGACACTTACTAGCTATGTAACTCTGGGCAAGTCACTTAATACTGATTGACTCAAAAAGTATGTGTGGGGGTAGATGGGGATGTTGAGGGGGATGAGGAAAGAGAAAAAGGGGTGGGACCATAAAATAGAGCAGCAGGACAAAACACAGGACAGTCAGAAAGCCTATATTTGAATCTTGGTTCTTCCTAACCCTTTAACATACAGTTTTAGAGAATTGCTTAAGGTGATTAAGAGTTTAAGGGACTTGTCCAGGGCCACACAGCTAGCATGGGTCAGAAGCAAGACTTGAATCCAGGTCTTTTTGAATTAAAATCCCCCTGTTGAAGCCTTTTAGCTTAAAAAGGCCAGTTTTCCCATTGCATTCAGAGCCATCTGTAGTCATCCTGATCTATATCTTGCAAATGGATCCAAATGGCTCTGGAAGGGAAATTGAAGCATTTATGAAGCCTGCTAATTACCAGACACTGTGCTAAGCCTTGGGGTTGTAACATAAGGCAAAAATAATCCCTGCCCTCAAGTAGTTCATGATCTAACAAGGGGAGATAGTTAAAAAAAAATACAGATAAGATATATATTGGCTAAATTGGAGATAATGTTACTGCATTCAGGAAAACCACAAAAGACTTCCTGCTGATGGTGGGATTTTAGCTGAGATTTGAAGAGAGCCAAGGAAGTAACACGTGAAGCTGGATCTGTTTCTTAACCCATTCCTGTCTCCAGGATTGTTTTGGAGGAAGAGAGTAGTGAGGAAAGAAGGATTCACATTTGAGTCTATTTCATAAATATCAGAATTATTGGTATGAGCATTGAGACAATAATGATAGAGTTTTGATTTTTTTCCATCTTAAGGCAAGAAGAAGTGTTTAGAAAAATTGTAATAATACTAGTTAACATGTATATAGGGCCAACTATGGGCCAGACACTGTACTAAGTGCTTTATAAATTTATGTAAGAGTTTGGATAACTGTGCTTTTCAGAGGATCCTTCTAGTTAATCTATGATGATTTCAGACAATCAATATACATAAAAAAACAGGAAAATATTGTAGAGAATATCTCACGAAATAATTCAGAGAAAGAATCACCAGAGTCAGAAGATGGATTCATAATAATGAAGGACTAACATTTCTCGGTGGGATGTAATTTGGAAAGCTCTGTGTATACAGCATTTCATTTGATCTTGACAACAATCCTATGAGGTAGGCATCATACAGATATCATCAGACCCATTTTAGAGATGAGGATAATGAAGAACAGAGACATAAGGCAATCTGCCCAGGATCTTATAGTTAATATATGTCAAAAGTAGGATTTGAACTCAGGTCTCTCTTCCTCTTTCCACTTTACTTGCTGCCTTTCAATTATCCAAGTGATTATAATTCTCTGAGCAACAGGAGGCTGTTAGGGTGATTACAGTGAAAAAGATATAGGACAAGAGAATCCCAGAGTTCTCTACCTTCCATGTAGCCCCTCAATCTCAAGGAAACACTCCCCATTCTAGCCTCCCTCGGATATGAAGGGATGAGATTGGGAAAATGTTTCAAAAGATTTAGAAGATCTTTGTGATTTGAGGACAGAAAGCTGGTGGGCATTTATCATCCCCATATATTTATACTATATCTGTTCTCTCTGGCTACTAAGGAAATGTTAACTCTGGGAAACGGTTTTAGTGCATGCTGAATGAGTGACAAATATTCTTTTGAGAAATGAAATCAATAAAACATGTAGAAGGCCCAATAAAGTTAGCTGATTTTCTGAAAGTCACATAGAAGTTAAATGACAGAGCTGTGATACTTAACATCAAACCAAGAGGATTCACTTTTTTCATTTGTAAATTGAGAGAATCCGACTCTATGATCTTAAGGTTTCTTTCTGCTCAGAAATTTTAGGTGTCTATGTTTATAAGGTATATTTAATTTGATACCAATTTTGTTTTTTATTTATTTTCTTCTATTATCTTTTGATTTTTAAGTGCCTCCTTCATAAGACCCAAGATTTCTTTCTGCTATAGACCTATAAACTTAGAACTTGAGTCAAAGTTTTATTCTTTTATTGCCCTGGGATTTTTATGTGTTTTTTGAGGAAATAAGAGGAAAAAGAGAGGGAAAGAGAGAGGAAGAGGGGGAGAGACAGAGAGATAAAGCCTAGGACAGAGAATGAAAGAAAAAAGGCAGGAAAGACTGATTCACATTATGATAGCCTGAGCCTATTTTACAAATACTATAATTATTGGAAAGAAAGAGAAAAAGAAGGAAGAAAGGCTAATACAATAAAAAAAAAAGTGAATCCTTCTATTTCACAAATATTAGAATTATTGGAAAGAGAAGGGGGAGAGAGAGAAAAAGAAAGGAGAGAAAGAAAAAGAAAAAGAAAGAGAAAAAAGCAAGGAAGAATTTACATATCTATGATAGTATGAGATTATTTCACAAATATTAAAATTATAGGAAAGGAAAGAAAAAAAGAAAGAAGAAAGAAAAGAAGGAAGGAATGAAGGGAGAGAAAGAAAGGAAAGAAGAAAACAAAAGATATGAAAAGAAAGAATCATAATAAATAATGGGAAGGCAGGCAGGAACCTTAGGACTGACCAAGATCTCAGAGGCCATCTATCCTTCGATCAGGATTATACCAAAATCATCCTAGATAGATCTGGAGTCTGAATCGTCTTTTTAAAGATCTCCCAGAAAAATAAATCCAACAGAGCCTTGTGATTGCTTTCGTTTACTTTTCAAACAAATCGAGCCAGCCCTTGGCGCCAATTGTAGGGGAAATCGTGTTTCCGCAATCTGATTCTAGAGTTTGCCCAGATTTGCTCACATTTTACCATTTGTATAAAATTAAGTCAATTTATGTGTCCGGGTTAAATGTACTTTTGACTTGAAAGAGGGTCCTAAAGCTAGTCATTTTCTTTTATTTTACCAACTGGGACACCAACTTCAGAAGCAAACACTTTCTGCTACCCGTGGCTGAAAGGCTATATATTATCTGAAATAATTTCTTTAGTCTCTGACTGGAGGGAGAAAATAGACTTGCCTTTATTTATCTTTTGTAGGAGTAACATGGAGTTTAATGCCCTGAAGTTGGGAGATTGATAACAACGGATTATTAAAAATACACATTTGTATTGCAGCATTCATCCAATGATCTCAAAGCACTTTGGATAGTATCTATGTCACTTCATTCCTCAATTTTAAAAGATTAAGTGATGAAGTTAGGTAACTCGGCTGAATTTAATTTTTTTTTTTTTTTTTTTTTTTTTTTGCAATACAGACTTTACGTGGGCCAAAAGTTCTTTATGGGAGAAAAGTTCACTGAGATGTTATGCTATATATTTCTAAGATTTAATTAGAATCCTCTCTGCCAAAATTGGAGTTCCTAATGGGAAGAGCAGAGCAGCCCCAGCTCCGAAAATCCAGGGCCTCCGCCTTGCTCATTGGAAGAAAAGGCCCTGGAATGGGTGGGTGGGGTTTTGAGAAATCCACTGTCATTTATTTGCCCTGGCTCTGTTTGGCAAAGTTCATGCTTTATGTCCTTACAGCATCTCATTACTCTTTCCATGCTCTTCTTCAGAAATACACTCCTCCCCTCACAAAGAAGGGATAAGAACACGCAGGCACAAGACTATGAGCTATTTTCCAGGAGACAAACTGCCTTTTCTTCCTCTTTCCAAAAATAAAGAGAGAGAAAGAGAAAGAGATTCAGACACAGAAAGAGACAGAGACAGAAAAGGAGAGGGGGGAGAGGAAAAGAAGGAAGGAAGAGAGAGAGAAACAAATATATATTATATGTATATATATATTATATATATATGTATATATATATTATATATATATATATATATGTAAAGAGAGAGAGAGAGAAATACAGAGACAGAGAGAAGGGAAAGAAAGAGACAGACAGACAGACATAGGGGAGAGACAAAAACAGAGACAGACAGACAGACAAAGAGACAAAGAGAGGGTGGAGGGAAAGAAAGGGAGACAGAAAAATGGAAATATATATATATATATATATATATATATATATATATAGAGAGAGAGAGAGACAGAGATTCAGACACAGAGAGATAGAGACAGAGACAGAGAGAGGAGAAAGAAAGAAAGGGAGAGAGACAGAGAAACAGAAATATATATAGGCACACACACACACACACACAGAAAGACACAGAGACAAAGATAGAGACATAGAGGGGGGGATAAAGGAGGAGAGAGACGGAGACAGAAAGAGAAAAAGAGAGAGAGAGAGAGAGAGAGAGAGAGAGAGAGAGAGAGAGAGAGAGAGAGAGAGAGAGAGAGAAGGAAGGGGGGGGGGAAGAAAAAAAAAAAGAAAACCCAGGTTTTCTCCAAGAGCTAGAGAAACAATTTTACATGGTGCGTGAAACCAGTGCTGGAGAGACCCAGAACACGGAACTAGGAGATTAATCACAGACAATGAACTCAAACAGGAGTCCATGCAGGCCCTCCCTTTTGGATTTTTTTTTAATGGTAATAAATTGCCAGGATTTCTTTATTTATTTGCCATATTCAATGTCCTCCCTCCCTCTTAACAATGATGCTTGGCATCCATTCAGTGGTCTCTATGTAAGCTTGTAAAAACAGCCGCCCTTTCGGTTTCCCCGTGAGAGGCGGTCAGTAAAAGTTCTGCTCATTGATTTTTACTCTCATTATTAAAATTCCTCATTAAACACACCTGACAACTGAATGCCGTGTCTCTTACCTACTGGGGCAAACTTTTTCCACCGTCACCACCAATCCTCCTGCCCCCCCACCTCCTTCCCCCTTGATGGCATTTCATTACAAAGGAACAATGGATTTCCTCTCAGGGTAAAGTGAGGGCATGGTGACTAATGTACCTTGTATCCTACAGAAGGGCTAATATTGTTAATTTGCAAAATCAATTAAAAGGAACCACTTTGGAGGCCTCCAAAGGTCATGCATATGGATCTCACCCGAAATAATACGTCTTCATTCCGAAGCTGGCACCCCGCCTCGGCTGGCATCCCCAAACCCTCTCCCATCCAGGCAATTTGGCTCGGGAGTTCAAACAAATGCATCGCCAAGGCTTGGTGCCAACCATAGTTTGATATGATTTATGTGCCGCGTTTTCTCACAACACACAAAATTTTAAGAGCTAAAAGACATGTTTTTTCATTATTTAGAGTTTTCCGCAAGGCATACGGGAGCCAACGTTATTTTAGTGTCAGACTCAATTTTTCTGGAGCTCTAAGGGTGCCAATTCACCGGGGCGTCCATCTCCCCAGCCCCTTTATTGTTTGGTGCACAATGAGACAATCTGCTGGCTACTGTTGCTGAATCTCCGGCCCCAAAACTTCATTTTCTCAGGATACAATTGTAAAAATGTATTGTTATTTTGGTCAATGTGTCTCAAGGTCAAAGGACTCTTGAGTGAATTGCTCCTTTTCCCAAAAAGGCTTTTCGTGCCAGATTCTTGGCAACTCTTTTGAGGTGTTCTGAGCATTAAAGACTGATGATAAACTTAGGCTGATGGACTTCTCAAGAAAAGTCCGGGCTTTTTGGGTCTCTTAAAGCTCCAGATGCCGGCTCAGAAATTTCCTGGCAAAGGTTCTCAGGTTGTCTCACACAATAAGGGAATCAAGGCAGTCAGCTAATATCTCCCATGGTCGAGGCTCTTTTTCGATTGCAAAGGTTGAAACATACCCAGATGTCTGAATGGCCATTCTGACCCCCAGCCAACTGTTTGTGAGGGCAAAATTATCTCCCCACCTCACATAGTCATCCTTTCCACTCTGGTGTTGAAGTCAGGAGAAATTGTTGGCAACCATCAGTCATAACAAGCTTTCTGTTTTTTAAAAAACATTTTTAAAAGGAGTGGTATATGTTGTAATAAAAAGAACAGTGAGCTTCAAGGCCCAAATTCAAGTTCTGTAGCCTATACTTAAGGGCTGTTGGAAAATCCTTTAATTTCCTTCTGTCTCAGTTTCCTCATTTGTGAATGAAGGGAGATGGGCTCTAAGATTGCTATCAGCTTGAAATCCCTCACTTCAATCCAATTCGCTCGCATGTTATGGCATCAACTCCTTGATGTCATGGTCCTCACAGAGAACAAAGGAGAAACAAGAAGAACAAATCTCTAATTCTATGAACCTCTCTGAAGCTCATTTTCTTCATCTACAAAATGAGATTTCACTCAGTGACTTCAAAAGTAGCTTCCAGCTTTTTATCAATGATCCCCTAAATACATCACCACATCCCCTAACATCAGATACCATAGTCTCAATTCTCTCCACCAACAGATAGACTCATTAGCACATGTTTGGAGTTAGAAAAGATTGCAGAGGATGTCTAGCTCAATATTTCATTTTATGAAATGAGATCCCTAGAAAAGAAATGGCACCCCAAAGTCACAAGTCAGTGAGTATCAGAGACTAGATTTGAACCAATCCAAGTAGCCTCTGACTCCTGAACTGGGGGGCTATCCCCCAAACCAACAAGTAGCATGACAATGAATTGGATGGATATGTCCCCTATTGGGCTCAGTCACAGCCATATATGACCCAAAAGACCTGGATGGTCTCTTGCAAGAAAGCAGGATGATAGTTGAACCGAGAGAACCATAATACAAAAAATTGGAGGGGAATAAAAGAGAAGTATTAGCAAAACAGTACTCTGCAGTTAGCCAGGATAAATACTAATGGAGGGATTATGTATCAGTCAGGCAAAATCAGTTTTTCAGAAGACCATGGACCATTTCATTTTACAGATTAAGAGTCTGGTTTAGCTGTGAATTGCAACAGATCACCCAGAGAGAGGCAATAAATAGCAGGTGGATTTGAACTCAGTCCTTTGATTCAAATCCATCTACTATTTATTCAAAGGGCAGCTGAGTGATGCAATGATTAGAATGATGGACCCAAAGTCAGGAAGAGTCAATGTCCTGGTCAAATCTGGTTTCAGACATTTATCAGCTGTGTGAGCCAAAGCAAATCACTTCATCCTGTTTGCCTCAGTTTCCTCATCTATAAAATAAGCTAGAGAAGGAAATGGTAAACCACTCCAACATCTTTGCCAAGAAAATCCCAAATAAGGTCACAGAGAGCTGTTCCAACTGAACAACAACAATCTTTGAATCGAAATTGTTCACAGAATGTTATCTTCTTCTACAAAGGACATTTATTTTGTCCATGTGAGCAATAATCTGAAAAATAGGAGGTATCACATGCCATCCCTACAATGATCCTGCCTAGTCCTGGAGCTGTCACTGAAAGGATACTTTAAGTGAGAATGTGCTTTCACCAAGAAGGTTTTATTAATCTACAGAAGGCTTTATTTTTTTGTAATTAGGTCATAGAATATAAACTAATAATGATAATAATGACTTTCTGAACCCCTATTGAAAAATACGGATAATGATATTTATGTTAATAATAATAACTAGCAAAGACAATAAAAGTAATGAAGAAGCATGGTCAATAGAGAGTCTGCAGTTCAAAAGGTTGAGGTCAATTCTCACCTTTGACCCATACAGCCTCAGCGACCCTGAGCAAGCCCCTTAATCTTTTATCACATCAGACAATTATTTAAGACTATAAATTGTAGAATCAATCAATCAATAAACATTTATTAAGCATCCTACTGTGTGCCAAGCACTGATAAATGCTTAGCTAGAATTGGAAGAAGTTTCCTTCCAATGATTTCCCTATACAAAGGAAATCACAAATCCAGACAAAAATAATATTAATCATAAAAATAAATAAATTATATTTACTGGAAGGGCAGCATAATAGAGTAGAAAGAGCTTTGAATTTGGAGTCACGGGGATTAGGTAAAACTCCCTGCTCTGCTACGTAAGTGCATGAGCATGGAAAGTAATTTCTCACTTTTCTGCACCTCAGTTCCCTCATATGTTATATTAGATGATTTTTCAGGTTCGCTCCAACTCTTCTTCCAGAATCCCTTGAACTCATAGATTTTTAGAGTACTCCAAATCTCTCTCATTTAAACTTCAAACAAACCCAGGTGGCAGGCACCCCAGTTGTTGTCATCATTATCATTTTGATAAGTGAGGAAACTGAGTCTCAGTAAAGTTAATGTGACCTTACCAAGATCACACAGTTTAATAAATATTAGAGGCAGGATTCGAATCTAGCTCCTCCTGACAAAGTCCAGCACTTTATTTACTATACCATATTGTCTACATCTGGTGGTCTTTTTCTGTCAATACTTGGATTTTGTCTTTTTTCCCTAAATTTGTCCCAGGATTCTTAATATAATATTTTCTGGGTGCAAAAACAATGGGAAAATGTTTTAAGCTTAAAGTCACTTTTTTTTTGTAATTGAAACAAAAAAGGGAGCATGGGAACCTGAATTGATACTGTTCAATCTCTGGAAAGCAGGGAAGACAATAACATCATTCATGTTTTAATCAATTGCAGCAATTAACAGACCACTCCTACCCTAATTCTATGATGCTTGTTTGCCTTAAATGTTGAAAATCTGGTAAGTCACCCTGCTTTCAGAAATTCATAAAGGGCTAGACCACCCAGGGGTGGATAGATTATCTCACTCACACACCAACAGACCATATTTATGGCAGCGGTCGGTGATAGTGAGGGGCTGTCAGCAATGGCATTATAAGCCCTATTTTCCTCAGGTTTATAACTTGGATAATTTTTTTTCTTTTAATAATCATGAAGGTGAATTTAATGCTCTTGGAAGGGATAACTTTGCCACTGCAAATCACACCAAAGGAAAATTGAATAGCTCACATTGTGAATCTGGAGGAAAGATTCATAGCATTGTTGTGAATGATAGTGAGGAGATTCCAATTGTGGGGCTAAGAAGGGATAGAACACATCCTTTTTCTAAAAGAGAGGAAAATTGGATAAGTAGATCTCTTTTTTAGTAATGCTTAATTGAACATTGTAAAAGAAGAGAAGAAAGAGGAGGAAGAAGAGGAAGAAAAAAGAGAGCAAAGAGAGGAAGAAAAAGAGAGAGTGAAAAAGAGAGAGAGAGAGAGAGAGAGGGAGGAAGGAAGGAAGGAAGGAAGGAAGGAAGGAAGGAAGGAAGGAAGGAAGGAAGGAAGGAAGGAAGGAAGGAAGGAAGGAAGACAGACAGACAGACAGAAAGAAAGAAAGAAAGAAAGAAAGAAAGAAAGAAAGAAAGAAAGAAAGAAAGAAAAACAGGAAGGAGAGAGATAGAAAAAAAAAGAGATAAAGAGATAGAGATGGAGAGAAATAAATATCCACCAATCTCCTACTCAAATTTGACTTTGCAGATCTCTACAGAGACCTCAGCTGAATTTTAGGAGGGAAAAAGCTTATTTCTCAGCTGTGTGTCCTTGAACAAATCGTGTCCTTTTTGTGGATCCATTGTCCTTATCTTTGAAATAAAAGGCTTTAATTATATTTCTCCTAAAATTCTTTTCAATATCACAGCTGTAGTCCTATGAAAAGAAAATTTGCAATAGATATGACAAGGCACATTAGATAATTTCATATGTAGAGGGATCCTTTTTACTAATGGAAAGAAGGAAGGAAAGAGGAGAAAGGGAAGGAGGGACAGAGAGAGAAGAGAGGAAGGAAGCAAGGAAGAGAGCCCAAGAAAGAGTGAAAAAAGAAAGAAGTGAGGGAGGAAAGAAGAGTGAGAGAAAAGTAGAGAGGGAAAGAAGAAGAAAAAGGAGGAATGGAAGGAGGAACAGAGGGAGAACAGAGGAAAGAAGGAAGAATTTGTCAAATGCTTACTATATGCCAGTAACTGGCTAAGTGCTTTACAAATACAGCCGGATTTGTTTGATCCCCATAACAAGTTGAGAAGTAGATAGCTGTTTCTCAGTTGCCTCTAGGCAGGTAAAGGGATGAAATCCAGTGGACAGAATAGCAATCCTAGGGCTTTATTAATGGCCTGCACAACCCAACTATAACCAGTGGCCCGACCACCTCTCATTACTCCAAAAGATTACTATTTAAAAGGAGAATCAAAAGACAAAAACAGAAAGTAAGATAAGCCTTCACTTAAACAATGATCTTCAACAAATGTCAACCGATGGATGAACATTTAATAGACAATCATTATTGCCAAGCATTAAGGATATGAAGACAGAAAAGAAGCATTCCCTGTCCTTAAGGAACTCATGTTATGGGGATGAGAGATAAAAACAACTGGGAGGGGGTGACGATGATACTAGCATGTGGGGAAGAAGGAATAAGGCTCTACTTAGAAAGTATACCTTGAGTAAATTTTTGAAGGAAGAAAAGGTTTAAAGGGGTTAGAAGTAAATTGAGAGTGCATTCCAGTCATGGAGAAGAACCAATGCCAAGGTAGACAGAGATAGCTGATTGTATAGGAGATGCAGTAAGACTAATGACCTGGGGAGCAGTATGCTCCAACGGGTAGGCAGGAGGAGAAAGTACCTCATCTTTTGGTCCAAATACCTAACCCAGAGAGTTCCAGACTCTATAAAATCATTAGCATTCTCCTATGTACTAGATAACAATAATTTTCTATTCTCTGCTAGAAGAGTCATGCCAAATGCCAATTCAACCAACATTGTAAATTTAATTAAGAACGTTCTAGGTGAAAGATACTCCACTTTGCACATAGCTGGTTCACACACACTTTTCTGAACATCTGGACTCATCCAGATTTCTTAAAATAGCAATATTTGCTTTTGGCTTCTTAAGTAGTAGGAACTGGATTCATTGTCAGAGGGAATCTTAGATCTGTTCATCAATCAACAACACAGTCACTTACTAAGCAGTGGACATGGTGCTAAGCACTCCAGAAGAAATTCAAAAGGCAATTTTTGCTCTCCTAGGGCTCATGGTGTAAGTTAAGAAAATGTCCCCAATACAGGTCAATGCCTTCTTTGTTTTGGTGACCCAGAAATCCAGAAACTTGCTCATGGCATATAGTTATTATGGGGGAGAGAAAGGACTCAAGATAGGTTCTCTATCGACTAAGCTCTGAAATTCAATGTCAAAATTTAAAGTGTGCCTCTTTAATTGTCCTGATAATTTCATTTTGACAGACGACTTTCCATCATCAGCTGAATTAATTTAAATGGTATATCAACTTCTTTGGCAGGGTGGCAACTTACTTTTCTAGGCTAAATCAGAGGTCTATCTGAATGCATTTATAAGCAACAAAGGGAAACAGGTGTCCCCCATTATCCCCCATTATCAATATATATGGGCGTCCCCACAACAGATAGTACAATAGAGCAGACAAACCTGGGCATCCCCCATGTCATCCATTCAGCTTTTAGGCAGAAACAATAAATTTTACTCCATTATTCAAAGCTTTCTATAAAAGTAACCAACTTTTATAAGGCCTTAAATCAAAGGACTGATTTAAAAACAACCAAGGTTTCTTGATGTTTAATTTGTATTTTTAAAAAATTGTATTTATTCTTTGGGGGGGAAATGTCCCTTTTCCTAATAAAATTTCAGGACTAGTCCTCTTAGGATCACAGTTTCTAGAGATGCTCCTTTATGCAGCATGAATAGGGGTCCAAGAGGTAGCTTCTGGGGAAGATCTGACCTGGAGCCCATTGCTACTCCTTCAATAAAGAGATTCATAAAGAGTAAAGCAATAAAATGACACTGATAAGTTACCTCCTGTAAATATGCTGAAGGCAGTCAAGGCAGATTGAAAAACTTTTCTGCATACTTTCTGATTTTTTTTTTCTATGGGAGTTCAAACTGGACAAGTATTACATCATTTGTACATGGCCTATTCATCCATCCATGTCTACCTACATCTATCATCTATCATCCATCTATATATCACCAAACTTTTCATATGTATGTGTGTGTGTATATGTGTGTATATATATATATATATAAATCCATCCCTCTCTATGAATCTATCCATCTATATCTATCATACATCTATGCATATTAATTTATTCATCTACCTTTACTATCCATCCATTCATCTATATCCACCTGTATCTATCACTTATCACTTTTCAAACATCTATTTTCTTTCTAATCAATCTATTCATCTCTCTATAACTAGCATTTATCCATCCTTCTATATATATACATCTATATCTATCAATCTATGTCTATAGATATCTCTCATCTATCACTCATCTATCTAGCAAATATTATCCAAATACCTAGTTATCTATTGATTATCTTTCTAAATGATAAACAATGAAAGAGTACTGTCAGTCTTGAAACCAGATACACTCATTCTTTATTGGTGGAACTGAAAATGTGGAATCTTTTTGGAGAGCAATATGGCAATACACAAAAAAATTACAAAAATAATCATACCCTTTGACCTAATAACTCTATTGTTGCAAATGCATTCCGAAAGTGTTATCTTTGAAAGCTTTATGTGTTTAAATATTGTCATAACAGTATTTATGTGTTTGTGAAAAAACAAAAACAAAAGCAAAACAAAACAATCTGGAGATAAACTCGCTGTCTGCAACAGAAAGGATAGTAGACATGGATGCATTGGGGCAAAAGGGAAAGGGCATTGGTTCTAGAATCAAAATCAAAAGATCAAAAGATCCCGGTTTTACATTGCACCTCGGATATTTACTACCTGTGTGACCTTGGGCTTAACTTATTAATTAATCAACAATTAATTAATTAATTAAGCATCCATTTCCTCATCTTCAAAATGGGAGGGTTAGATTAGATACTCTCAAATCTCTTGCAACTCTTAATCTACAACACTATGGTTGTGGGATTTTAATGCAATGCTATTAAAATGGAAATGAATATGGAAAGAAAAAGATACATCTAGGAAGGTTTTTTCAATGAAATAAAGCAAAGCCAGTGGAGGGGCATAGGAGGAACAAGGGACTAGATCCAGAAGAAGAATGCCACATAAGAAGGAAAACGAACAAGATGAATGAACAAAAGAAAAACACTAATCAGAGAATATTTAAAGAAATGGTACCATTTTATGTATTAAAGGTACTTCGCTTAAATATAGATAGCTTCAAAGCAATTGAGTTGGTTGTATCAATGTCCAATCTGAAGGTTGTGAATAAAACATTTAATTTTGATTTTTTAAAAGTTACATGATGAATAATTTTTGGAGTCCTGCTACCTTCCAAGGAGAGATAGTTTACTAAAGCATGTAATGGCAAGAACTAATCATTATTGGGGATTCAGAATTAATTTAGAGCAGCTACAACTTTGTAATTAATTGAAAACATCTCCCATTCTCCAACCCTTGTTATAATTTTCCATGCTTGCCATCAGACTAGACCAAAGCCAGCCCATGGTGTCCAGCCCATTCATGGGACTTTTTAATATCCACATGATGGCACTAAAGTGGCCTATTAGATTTACAGTGTCATTAACCTTCCAAAATAAAATGAGAGTCTGCTCCATCAAGGGAATGGGGGGAAAGTGTGACTGCTGTTGGGTTTTGGGTAACCAGTCTGTGAGGAAATGCTGACAGGGGTCAGTGTGACATCATCTTTCATTCAGCCCCAAAGCTGTCAGGCCCGCCCCAGATGTCTGAAACGCAGATATAAATTTTCATTACCCAGCAGCACAGGGCCAGAGGTACACCAAATGAATTTTTTACCAATCAAATTATAGCTCATTGCCAGATTAAGTGTAAACACTAATTTTGTGAAGTTTTCTTGTGGTCATTTATCTCCAACTCCACACTGTAACCCTGCCAGAGCAGGAAAGATTTCTAAATCAAATTATTGTTTTCATAATTGTGTTGTGGACACACTAAAATTGAATAAAGAGAAATCCCATTAAGAATGAATAGTGCCTTCTTCCATGAAACAATTAGATTTTAAAATATTTTTTTAAAAATGCAAAGGTAAGGAATATTAAGAAATAAGAAAACAGATCTGACAGCATAAAGTCTTATTTATGTCTTGAAAAATGTCATACCTCCAGAGTCAGTTTGGTAATCGATGATGTAAATGAAACAAGAGAAATATCCCCCGCTTCACAAATAACTGTGATCTAAAAGTTACTAATAATTAAGCTGTTTGGAATATCAGGCACCTTTTTGTATAGAAACATCATTTGTAAATATTACTTTCTCCTCCCTGGGATCACTATGTACTTTGTGTCATTTCCTATATATACATGCTGTTTCTCCCATTCTGTCTTTGTACCCCAGACCCTGGCATAATGTCTGGCACATTAATAAATGCTTGTTGATAGATTGAGTGTTTTGTCCCCCAATTTAGTTCACAAAATCTATTTAACCGCATTTTATTGAATGTGGTAGTGTGTATTGAGTATGGCATTATATATTTAACCACGGTGTATTGGGAATGCTACTATATATGTGGTATGATACTATATATTTAATCACAGTATATTGGGTATGGTACTATATTTTTAACCACAGTATATTGGGAATGGTACTGTACTATAAAAACTAGATATCATGGGTATCAAAGCCCAGAAGGAGGAGAAGGGAAGATCACTATCTCCTAGGATAGCCTATGCCATTTTGGATAGCTCTAATGGTCAGGAAATTGTTCCTGATGTTTGAGCCCCTGAAGCTTCTATCCAGAACCTCTACTTATCCTGGTGGAGACATATGCAATTAATGGGATGCTATTATTAAGCCTTTTGAAGGAGAAAGTGAGATTTAAGGAGGTTATGTAGATCTCATCCAGGTTTACATAGCTAGGAATCACAAATGATTCCAAATTCAGGGCTCACTTTTCTATGACACGCTACATGAGAATTCATCTCCCTCAGTTAGGGTTTTGTCTTCTCCCATCATTCCTTTCCCACTGGCATTGGTGGAGTAGGAACTCTTCCTGATAAACTCCGTGGGCTGTGACAGATTGAGTTCCCACAGGCTAAAGATTTGCAAGGATGAAGTGGACATGGCAAGGGATGGAAATGAAGTCTTTTATGATAAATGGTACCATAGTAGATCAACCAGCCAATCAACAAATATTTATTAAATATTTTCTCAGTATTTACATTCCAGCACCGGAAAAGAAAAAGCAAATTGTCCCTGTTCTCAAGGAGTTTACATTCTAATATGAAAGACAACATATACTTATGGAAGTAAGAATCTACTGATGAGTGTATCTTCCTGCTGGCATAAATCTTAGGGATATAGACTGGTTCCCTGGTCTACCTCTTCTGTTATGGCACATCTTAATAACCAGGAACTAGGGAAGTGGAAAGTTCTACACTTGGAAGTAGGAAGAAAGAACTGACACAAAATCTCATCTATTGATTATGTGACCTGGGGGGGTTTCTCTGGGCCTCAGTTTTACCATCTATAAAATGGGGATAATAATAGGTTACTGACCTCAAAGAGTTGCTGAAAAGAGTAAATGAAGTAATACATGTAATATGTTGAAAACTTTAAATAATTAAATGTATCAATAGTTATGATTATAATAGTAATAATTATTATGATTATTATTGTTGCTGTTATGAAATCTATATGAGAAAGAGGGAAGAAGTGATGGAGATAAGAGCAAATGCCAAGTGAAGGCAGGTAGGAAGAAAGGAAAGTTCTTATGATCATTTGGGTAAGGAGACCACTAAAAGTTGGCTATTCATATATAAAGGATATTCTTTAAAATAGCAGCAATCCCTACTGGGGAAACTATAATATCTCAAGATCCAAAAAGGTGTGGTGTTTCTATGTCATGTCTCTCACATGTAGAAAGGATTCTTGTATGATCAGTTTTCATTTTAATATATAAATATTCACTATTCTTACAAATTCCATTCTTATGATCAATTGCCTCACTTGACTATTTAGTGTTATTCAATGAAAGTAACTAAAATAACAAAAGTCACAGTCTACTTGGAGAGAACACAGTTCTCAGAATCCTAAATATATTCAGACCTCCCATTATTTACATTGTGATTCAATTTTAAAACAGTTGGAATGAATTTAAAATGCTTGGATTTGTGATCCACCAGTGACTGAGAAATAGGGCTTTTGGGCCCATACAATATAAGGTAAACCAAAAAGGGCTCATGGGCTTTTTGGCCATCTAATACTTTTCAGACTAACACCACAACAATGTGTTGAGTTGAGCATAAACGAGGGATACAAATTAAATTTCCCTTGAAAGCCACAAGAGTAAACATTAAGGGACAAGTTCTTGGCAGAGAGAGACAGAGAGAGAGACAGAGAGAGAGAGAGAGAGAGAGAGAGAGAGAGAGAGAGAGAGAGAGAGAGAGAGAGGAAGGACAGCAAGAAAGAGAAAACAGAGATGCAGAGAGATAGAAAGAGAGAGACAGAGACAGAGTGAGACAGAGAGATAGAGGCAAAGAATGAAACAGAGACAGTCAGAAACAGAGGGACAGCAAGAGAGAGACTTCAAGGTAAACAGAGACAGTCAGAAAGAGACAGAGATAAAAAGACAGAGACACAG
Source organism: Antechinus flavipes (assembly GCF_016432865.1). Classification (NCBI taxonomy): domain Eukaryota; kingdom Metazoa; phylum Chordata; class Mammalia; order Dasyuromorphia; family Dasyuridae; genus Antechinus; species Antechinus flavipes. Next base: position 27,152,683 of record NC_067400.1, read on the forward strand.
AGACAGAAAAGCAGAGACACAGAGAAAGAACAAAAATAGACACAGAGAAGTAGAGGCAGATAGAGACAAAGACAGAAAGAAAGGAAAAGAGAAAAGGAAAAAAATGTGTACTTTCCAAATTTGATTAGATTTGCATCTATTGTGAACAGTCAACTGACTGGTTTTGCTAATCTCTATAATTTATCCAAAGGAAAAAGTGCAATTTATGAAGAACTCAATCAATAAGCACTTATAGGCACTGTTAAACAGTAAGGATACCAAAAGAGGCAAAAGACATCCCTGACCTCAAGAAGCTTACAATCTAAAGAGGAAGCAAAAGGCAAACAGACACACACACACACACACACACACACACACACACACAAAACATGCACATGTTGTGCACACAAGCACTATATACAAGATAAATAGGAAATAATTAATAAGGGAAGGCAATAAAATTAAAAGCACTCCAGAAGATGATATTTTAGGTGGGGCTTAAAGAAGTTAGGGAAGCCAATGGGCAGAGATGAGAAGGAAGACCATTTCAGGCATGAGAAACAGAGAAAATATCCAAAGCCGAGAGGATAGAGCATCTCGTTCATAGAATAGCCAGAAGTTTAGTGTCGCTGGAGGCTAGATTATGAAGGGCTTTGAATGCCAAATAGAGCATTTTCTTTTTGATCTTCAAGGTGATAAGAAACCACTGGAGATTATTACTAGGGGATGACATGATCACAAATGCTATCACTCAAAAGAATTCACTGATGATTGAGATTGTGTTGAATAGATACAAGGACAGCATCTGTGATTTCATTCTCATGGAATTCCCAGTTGGAGAAACTCATCTACCAATGGAGATTGACATCTTTTCTGCAATTTATAGAATTAGACTTGGCTCACTCTCACTGAGAAATGATTAGTTAGCTAATAAGTATTTATTAAGGACCTATTTCCAGGCACCATACTAAGGACGAGGGATACAAAGAAAGGTTTAAGACAGTCCCTGCCCTCAAGGATCTTACAGTCTAAAGGGGACATGACCAAACAAGCCATGGATAGGCTAAGATGAAGATAATCACAGAAGGAAGGCATTTGTGCAAAGTCAACCCAAGTCTACCTAGCCCTAAGGTAAGCTTTCTAATCACTACACTGTCTCTCAGAATGTCAGAACCAGATTCAATGTTACAGGAAGGTAAATACACTTAATCTGATGGTATTTCCCCATATATTATATATGTATGTGTATTTACATACATCATTACACACTTACATACCTATATATACACAAATATACACATATATACATGTACATATATATATATATATATATGGTTCAAGATCTGAAGATATTGGAGTATAAGCGAATTGCATTTCACAAAAACATCAAAATTATAAAACAAAGAACATTTATTTAAACAAACATTATTAAAGATACAATTTTCTTATACTAGGACTTTAAAGTTTAATTTTCATAGCATTGTGGATGCTATGAAGAGGGCAAGAGAACTGAAAAATTCATGGTGAAAGACTAATATTTTTTTGAGCTCATCAACATAAATGTGCCACTTTTTAACCAAAAAGAGTTTCTTGGTTAATTCTTGCATATTAAGCATGCATCTCCCAACGTAGTTCAGAAAATCATTGTCACTTCCATTTGTCTTCAAATAATTCACAGATTTAGCTCTTGTTATTGTTTTTAAGGCGGATTTTTGTTTGTTTATACTTCAGTCTCTAACATGAGATAAATACCTGATGACTAAGCTAACTTCTAGAAAGCTAAGTAATTCTTTCAGAGAAAAATTAACCTTGTTCCCCTTAGACACTTAGAGTAGAATTAGGGGTCATTGTCTAGAAGAGTTGAAGAGTCTTGATTTTAGCTATTTCACATTGTTCTTTTAAAAATATAGTGATTCGATTTTCTGCTATCTTTTTTTTTTAATCAGATTGGCTAGAGATTTATCCATTTGGCAATTCTTTAGTTTTATCATTCTATAATCTTTTTAAATTTATTAATTCAACTAATTAATAGTAACAATGAATAGTTACTAAAAGTGCTATCTGATGCTAAAAATATGTGTCCTTTTGGTGGTACCTATCAGAAGGCTCCATAAGTCTTTTACGCTAATTTTTTCAGCCATTTGTTCAATTACCTGGTTTCTGTTTTAGTCGTTTTACTATATTTATCAAAACCAGAGAAAGGAAAATTAAAGGCACCTACCATTATGATGTTCCTTTCTACATAGTTTGGGAAATGGAATATTTTGGCTAACTAAAAGTTTGATACAGTTCCCTGTTACATCACTTTCATTTCAAAAGTTTTTATTTATTTTTTCTTTTTTTTTTTTTTTTTGGTCAAAGATGGAGTCCCATTTTTTCCTTTCTTAAAAAAAAAGTTTTTATACCACTATCATTTACCAATATGCCACACTCTCATTGAACACTTATTTGAAATCAAGAAAAATGTTTAAGCTAATCAGATTGACCAACGACTGCATCTCACTGGGGAAATATTTGTTACCAAACATGTCACCCAGATAGAATTTTTCAACATTATTGGATCAAAGGATCATAAATCAGTAGCCGGAGGAGATCTTGAAGGTTGTCAACCATGTCATTTTACAGATGAGGAAATTGAGGCTCAAGAAGCAGAGCGATTTGTTCTAGGGTTAAGCAAGTGACTGAAGGAAGGATTCAGACTCCAAAGTTTTATGTTCTATTGCACAATGAGGAATTAATGTGGGACTATGAGAATGAACAGCTCAAGAGGAATATGTGAAAAATAAGAGAAAGATGACAGCTACCTATCTGCCTGAATTGAAGTTATTGAAGTCTTGCTTTTTAAAAACTATCAGCTTCAAATCCATTTGTTCCCTGGAACTTTCAGGACAGTAATCCAATACTTTACCAGGGGATTGGATTGAGCCAATCCCCAAAGGAACCATTGATGTCTGCCTAGTAACATAAAAACAATGGCATAAAATTATGACAGATTGTTTGGGAAAGAAAACAAGGCTTGAAAAGTGAACTGCCCCCCTCGCAAAAAGGCACACCACACACAGATGGGTAAAATGGGTGGTGTTAATATGGAGTGTGTGTATATGTGAGGATACTATAGATATGTTCAACTCAAAATTTCACTGCTGTGAAAATAGCCCCCAAACAAAGGGTGCCGTCAGGACAATATCTGGGAGACAAAAAGAACAGCTTTCTCATCAGACACTTTTTCTCCCACAGCTAGAAAACAATTGAGGCAAATGCCTTCAAAGGTCAACAGACTAGACAATGCTGGGAAATCCCGATAGCCACTCGGAGAGCCACTCTGCTTCCTTTGCCACAGAGAAAATAGATGTGACTGGCGGCCATCTGATTGTGATGATTTTTTTTTCAATCTCTAAGCAGTTTCTGAGATTTCAATAGCATTCCTATCCTGCTCTAGGGTCTGTGTCACAAATTTGTCTAGAGATATTTTTTTTAATTTAAAAGGATAATTGATACAGTTCCCTGTTATATCACTTTCATTTCAAAAGATATTCCTTCTCCATTTCCACATTATGGGGCACTCTTCATTACCAAGACTTATCAAAGATTATTTTTGATTGAGCAAAATTAAGAGTCTGACAGTGTATATAACATTCTCTACCAAAGTTCCCCACTTCTGCAAAGAATGGGCCAATCAACAAGCAGTTATATGTTATATATATATAAGTTATATGTACTAGGTACAATGTTCTGTATTACTAGTCTACTGCAAGGAATCCACAAACTTTCATTAAGTACCTACTTGAAGTACTTACTTAATTGTAAGGCAGCCAAGTGATTCAGTGATAGAGCACTAGGCCTGGAATCAAAAAGATTGAGTTCTGTGACTCTGAGCAGCTCACTCAAAACCTATCTTTACCTTAATCCACTGGAGAAGGAAATAAGATATACTGATATCTCTGCCATGGAAAGTACTTATGTGTTATAGTCCATGGAGTCAAAAAGAGCCAGATATAACTGAACAACAAAATTTAAATTAATTAAAATTTATTAATTACTTACTGTGTGGTAGGCACTCTGCTAAGTTCTGAGACACACAAAATGAAGGAAGTATTTTTAAATGATTTCCTTTAACAGTATTCTCTGTATCCTCCTCACCAATTTTGTGAGTTCATGGAAAAGCTATAAGAAGTTAGTTTAAATTCCAATTGACTTGTGATGGAAAGTACCATCTGCATCCAGAAAAAGATGATCAAAGCATAATATTTTCATCTTTTTCTTCTTGTTAATATGCTTAGTATTTTTTTTTCTTTCTCTGGTTTTTCCCCTTTTGATCTGATTCTTCTTGGGCATGACAATATAGAAATATGTTTAGAAGAATTGCACATTTTAACTTATATTGGATTGCTTGCTGTCTAGGGAAGGGAGGAGGAGGATAAGAGAGAAAAAATTGGAACACAAGGTTTTGCAAAGGTGAATGCTGAAAACTATTTTTGTGAGTATTTGGAAAAATAAAAAGCTACTAAAAAAAAACTTGAGGAAAAAATTTAAAATAAGTAAGTTCTTTTAAGAAGTTAGCTTAATGGAAATCCCACTGTGTAACCTGGTTATCCTAGCCTCCATTAGTATACATGATTCTCAAATAGAATCATTCAAATCATTCCTAATTTGTGGATCTTTGAAAGTCAAAGAATAAAAAGGAACTGGAAATCAGTGGAAGCAGATTGCTAGCTGTCAAACTTGGATTTATTTTCAGACTAGTTTTCCAGGTGCTTAGGAGAAAAAAATAACATGTTCTATTTCTCTAAGTATATTGTAGAATTGTCAAGAAAGTGGTATATTAAAAAATAAAAATAGAAAGGAAACTGGCAAAGGGAATTTAGAAATGTGATTAAAGTATCACGTTAATGACACTACAATTAACCTCCAAGTCACTTCCAGGCAAACTTCCTTTTCCAACATAAGTCACTCTAGCAAAGGAATAATCCTGTCAGACTGAAATACTACATACCTGCTGTTAGTCCAAAAGGGGGCTGGATTTTTTTTTTTTATGTTTTGTTTTTATTGCCAAGTTGGACAACATGAGGCAGGGCTGCTTTGGGCTTGGGGAGGATCCAAAAGATTGTAGTTTCAGAAGCTTAAGACTTGTTATATTCTTAGTTCAAACATATCTTTTAAAATCCTAAACTGAGTCATGTCATGAGGCTGGGCAAAGAACTGATTGCTTTATTTGACAAGGACGAATATTTTTTGACTCCATAAAAAGTTCATGTAGTACAAACACACACACACACACACACACACACACACACACAGAGAGAGAGAGAGAGAGAGAGAGAGAGAGAGAAATACGCCAACTAAGCATTTATTAAGTGCAGACTATCTGCAAAACATTGTGCTAAACACGAAATTCTCTCTCTCTCACCCCCCCCTCTCTCTCTCTCGCTTTTTCTCTCTCTCACACACACACACACAAACACACACAGGATAAAATGAACACCATTTGAGTGGATACAGATTAGCACACTTGGTTTTAGTACATGTGTTAACTTCACTAGCTCAAAATAAACTGTTTCTGCCTTCCACGCCAATGATCCATTGACTATAAAAATCTTTTGAGGAGTTTTTTCCAAAGGAAAAAAAAATCAGCTCTGTAGTTGAGCAAATTGCCAGGCTTCCTTGACTCTCCTTGCCCTGTTGCTGCTGAGTTGATTTCTTTAGAGATGTGCTGAGAATGCCTTCTGCCATTAAGAGTTTATCAGATCCCATCCAATGTCCTCAGAAATAAGGATCTTACAGATCTCAGAAATAATGGGTAACTATTATGTTTGTCTGGCTATTAAACAGTTGTAGGAATCTTAGCGTTGATAAAGTAGATCAGAGTACATTCAGAGGCACTGTTGAATAACAATATCCTTACAGATCCACCACAGATGCTTTCTGTCAGCAAGATAGGATTTTGGGATGGAAAATGCCATCTACATCCACAGAGAATACTATGGAGACTAAACCTGAGTATTGAAGCACATTTTTTTTCTTTTTTTATTATTATAGCTTTTTATTTAAAAGTTATATGCATGGGCAATTTTACAGAATTGACAATTGCCAAACCTTTTGTTCCAATTTTTTCCCTCCTTCCCCCCATCTTTTCCCCCAGATGACAGGTTGACCAATACATGTTAAATATGTTAAAGTATAAATTAAATACAATATAAGTATACATGTCCTAACAGTTATTTTGCTGTTTAAAAAGAATCGGACTTTGAAGCAGTGTACTATTAGCCTGTAAAGGAAATAAAAAATTCAGGCGGACAAAAATAGAAGGAATGGGAATTCTATGTAGTGGTTCATAGTCATTTCCCAGAGTTCTTTCGCTGAATGTAGCTGGTTCAGTTCATTACTGCTCTATTGGAACTGATTGGATTCATCTCATTGCTGAAGATGGCCACATCCATCAGAATTGATCATCATATAGTTCTGTTGTTGAAGTATATAATGATCTCCTGGTCCTGCTCCTTTCACTCAGCATCAGTTCATGTGAAGCATATTATTTTCAACTTTTTTTGTTTGCTTTGCTTTTTTTTCCTCACGGTTTTTCCCTTTTGTTCTGATTTTTCTTTCACAATATGACAAGTATGGACATATGTTTAAAAGGATTATACATGTATAAACTATACCGGATTGCTGTCTTGGAGAGGGAGGAGATAAGAGAGGAAGGGGAAAAAATTGGAACTCAAAATCTTACAAAAATAAATGTTGGAAACTATCTTTACATGTAACTAGAAATTTTGAATACTATTTAAAAAACAACAACAACAACAAAATGGTTCCATAGAAAAGAAGCTTTTTGAAGGCAAGGACTGTTCATTTTTAATTTTTCAATTCTCAAGGATAGGAATTATTCATCTTTATATCCTGAGTTCAGATTTAGCCTCAAACACTTACTAGCTGTGTGACCCTGGGCAAGTCACTTACACCTGTTTGCCTCAGTATAATCAAATGAGCTGGAGAAAGAAACGACAAATCATTCAAATATCTTTGCCGAGAAAACCCCAAATGGACTAACAGAGTCAGACTTGACTCAAATGAGTTGAATTAATTATCTAAACAAGGATTGGTGTGGAATTCTCTGAGACAGGGTGCCATCTGTAACCCTATCCCATAGCCTGATGGAATAATGTTCCTAGTTGGAGATGTGATATTTCAGGGAGTTTCTTCCCGTCCCAAAATCAGATGTGGTTTTCATTTAAATCCTATTTAACTTTTTAATTTTGTAAAAATATTTAGTTCTGTGGCTTTCTGATTCACTCCTGCTCTTTCATGAAAATTTCAATCTGGGCCAAATACATATTACAAATACACACATGCATGTATACATATGTATATTTAAATAGAGATATAGATATACACACATATTTTTGGAAAAACATGGTTTGATTAAGGCTCAATAAAACTAAGTATGAGAGGTCTTGTGATATAAGGAAACCAGCATTTGAATTGGGAAGTCCTGGGTCTGAATCTTGCCTCTGGAACATTTTAGCTTAACCTCTCAGTATATCACACGCAGCTCTCTGAAACAACAAATTACAAACAAGTTTCTGATCCTCATCTGTTTGTCTTTTAAACCTCTTCCCAATCTGGTCCTTTCTTGCCTTTTCCATTCTCTCTTACTTTACTATCTTCCATAAACTATGTGGCCCAATCTTCTTTGTTTATTTTCTTTAGTCATTTTTCAGTCATATCCAACACTTCTGAACTCCTTTTGAGGTTTTCTTGGCAAAGATACCATTTTACATAAAAGGAAATTGAGGCAAACAGGATTAAGTGATTTGTTCACGATCACAGAGCTAGTAAGTGTCTAGAGGCTGAATTTGAAGGCAGATTTACCTGCCTTCGGGCCCAGTGTTCTGTCCATTGCACGGCCCAGATACCCACATGTCCAGTTGCACATTCCTAATGGCTACTTCTCACATACATCATTCCATCTTCCATCTCTGAGTTTTTGCATTGATTGGCTTTCTCCAGTATATAGAATGTTTTTACTCTTTCCCTCAGTTTCTTCGAAATCAAGACTCTTCTCAAATGCCAACTTCTACATGGGGTCTTTTCCAGTCCCCAAGCTGAAGTGCCTCCCTTTAAGGTTACCTTGGATCTGCTCCTAATGAAACCTGTTTATATCTAGAAAGGTACATGTTGTCTCTCTCACTGGAATGTAAGCTGTTTAAGGACAGGGGTTGTTTTAATTTATTCTCTGTATCCACAGTGCTCAGCATATAATAGGTCCTTATTGATTCATTGATGTTTTCATTAAACAAAAGCAGTAGGAATTTCTACCTCAGAGATTTCCCTATACTTACAAAATCATGTATATGAATTTTAAAAAAAAACAATTAAATTCAACATGAAAAAATTCAATACTAAAAAATGTAAAAGTTAAGGAAACTCAATTTAATTTCATTTTAAGGTCTACAATTTTTTTGAGTATCTACCTTAAAACATTTATTATAGAGAAAGGTAATGGTGGTATTTTGGGGTTGCTTTTTAACCTCTCTCTGCATCAACCCATTCATTGTTTACATGGAGTCTGCTGGATATCCTGTAATCAATACTCCCTTCTCTCTGAACCTACACATTCATTTTCTTCAATTGTTCTGCTCAATAGCCAGACCTTCCCTCTCTGCCCAAGACTGATGACCATTCCCTTCCTTCAGATGGTTTCTTTGAGTTGAGTCTATCCCGTGGATTCCCATAAAACCCAACTCCCCAGCTTCTTCTTTCCTGTGACAAATGGTGTAAGAGGAATGCCTCATCACAAAGTAAGGCTTAAAGTCTTCAGAAATAATCCATAATGTTCTACAAAGTGCTTGGACTACTTACAGCAGTGGAGAAATTTAAATTTAAATTTTAGTGGTCTTATGAAGCCACCCTAGAATGTTTGATATACTAGAGCTTGGAGTGATGGACAGGAGCTATATACAGAAGTATGATAGAAGTATGGGATGAACCAATCTTTATAGATGCAAACATATTGAGATGAGAAAAAAATTTCTAACAATTAGAGCTCTTTATAAATGGAATAGGTCTCCTCAACAAAGGATAGGTTGCCTTTCACTCATAGTTTTTTAAATAAAGGCCAATTGGTTATTTATATTGGTGGCAGAGAGGATTACGGTTTAGATTCAGATCCAATGATCACTCATCACATGACTTACTTAAACATTTATAGTGATCTTTTCATCGGTTCATCCCATGCTTCTATCATGCTTCTTCTGCAAAGCAAGCTGTACAATTTCTCAGGACTTCCTTCCCTCAGCTGGAAACATGCTTGGTCTACAGTACTCTGAGATAGAAACTTAATTGATCTCAACGATATCCCAGCCCAGTCTTGAGGAAATATACAAAAGCAGTCTGATAATATGGCTCTCGGGGGCCCAAATTACTCTTAATATCATTTTGATTATTATTAACACTATTAATTATTACATCATATAATTATAATATAGCTAGCATTTATGTAACAATTTATGATTTGCAAATCATGTACAAATCTTACTTCATTGATCCTTACAACTCTGTGATTTAGGTGCTATTATTATTTCATTTTACACATGAAAAAACAGGCTGAAAATGATTTGTTCAGAGCCAAAACAAACCTAGTGTTTGAGGCAGGATTTGAACTAAAGTTTTCATAACTCCAGCACTCTATCCACCTATGGAATATGTGACTTCCACCTTTTAGAGTCAATAATGTAAGGATAGTATATGTAGTTGGAGAATTTCTCCCCTGAGGCCATTTTATGTACTTTATGTACTCCCTACTGACCAGTGTCAAACTGGCTTTCTTTCACAAGTGAGAAAGACCAGGGAGTATCAGCCCCTGTGTCTTGGAGTGTTTCTCCAGATGGCCCCTTTAGTCATTTCTTGAAGTTGTTTAATCTCCATAGGGAGGAATTGCTGTTTCTACTTTGATTGCAGCCACATTCTGAAAACTTCTGCATGAGATGCCCTTTCTCCCTGTAAACGGACAGTAGCCACCGTTCCAGACTCCATTATGGATCTTGTCCAAGGACCAGAGACCACACTGATATTTCTCTTATCTAATCTTCTATAGCACTAAACTGATGGAAAACCAAAATAACATAATGTGGACCCCTATTTCTCTATTGTTTCTCAATATTCTCTACTTCTTTTAGTCTTATCTCTCCAAACTACAGCAAACCCTTTAATAGAAGGGATAATACTCAGAGGTATATCATAATGAATAATGACAGTAATAATAAAAACCACAACAATAAAAATATGATCATAGTAGCTAATATTTATATAAAGTGCCAAAAACTCTTTACATACTCAAAGAAAAGTTCTTTGTCCAAGGTTATATAACATGCAACTAAGGCAGAATCTGAATCCAGATATTCCTCATTCCCAGTTCCAATTTTTCTATCTTCTACCAATCCCTATCTTCTTTTTTTTTCTATGTTTTCCATACACTTGGCAGTCATTTTTGTGTTATTCATGAGTTGAATTTTCTTTTGCATAGTAATATATATATATATATAATTATATATGTGTGTATATCTGTGTGTATATAGGTGTGTATACACACATGTATATACATACACATATACACATCTATATATACATACATATAAACATATATATACACACACATACACACACACACAAACATACACTACTATTGAGAGTCCACTCTATTGAGCAAGAATGAAAGAACAATTTGGAAAGAAAGGTCAGTGTTTCTGAAAATTTCCAGCTCTACCACTGTAACCTATTATTCCCTAGCCTTCCAAGTATGATATAAGCAAACCACAACAAAAGCTCTTGTTGAGAGCCAACTTAATAGCTGAAAGGTTGATCCTTTAAAAAAAAGAAAGAGAGAGAGAAAGGAAAATGGAAAAAAATCAAAGAACTTAACTATGGCAGTTGGCATTAGGATCAGAGCAAGCTGGTGGATTTGGAGAATAGACCATCGGACATGTCAACATAGAACATCATGTTTACATGAGTGAATGAGCCAAAAAGCAAGATTTGGGTTGTGTGACCACATTTTTCGTGGCTCTGGTAATCCCTTGAAAATACATACATGTACACATGCAGTACATATATGTATAGCATATACATGTTACATTATATATGCATGTATAATATATGTATGTTATACACAATGTGTGTGTGTGTGTGTTTAAGAAGCTATGTCCAGCTTTTAGAAATGGAATGGTATGAAAAATGAAGACTTGAAAAAAATAAAAATCAAATTGCTTCAGGGATGTTCTACTCAGAATCCAAAACTCTATGATGCCAGTTTTTAGCCAGTTTTCCATCACTACTATAGTGATTTAGCCTTCTTCAGACTAAGTTGGTTGGAGCAATCCTTACTTAGTTACTAACAAATCCAGGAATATAGATGTCCTTGAGAACAGAATCCCAACCTCCTTATGGTCTCTGCTATGTCACTGACTCAAGTCAGTTTCCTGGCAGATAATTCGGAAAGTAGTCAGGGGCTCCTCACATTTTGAACATGGAGTAATTATGCTTTGTAATTGTAGAGTCAGGGTCCAGTTCCCAGTCAAGATTAGGAAAGCCAACTCATTTCCTGTTTCCAAATTCAGATGAAAGATGCAGGTGTTAGATCCAGTTTTCTCAATGTTTTTAATTATTGCAGGATGCCTTAAAGCTTCTGTTGAGGGATTCTTTGTACAGCATCAAGTTCCAAATGTAGCATGGTTATGTATGTTTGCACTAAAAAATATTCAGAGTGATAGAATCTATCAGAGCTAAATGAAGCCTCTTCAGGTCATTTACTGGAAATTATCATGATCTGAGTCATATGATACTTGCAGCCTATTCTAGGTTACATATTGGGATGTTTGTTAGGGGGGAAAAAAGAAGCTGGGGCTTTGAATCACACACACACACACACACACACACACACACACAACACACACACAAAGTATATTCAGACAAACATTAGCTGCAAAATATGATTAAAACTAGAGAAGAGTTGTACAGATTTCTCATAGAATTGTAACCTTCATATAACCTTCAAAGTCTAAAAGTAATATCTATATATCCATCAGTTGGGGAATGGCTGAATAAGTTCATAAGTTATGAAGGTAATGGAATATTATTGCTCTGTAAGAAATTAATAGCAGACTGATTTCCGAAAAGCCTGGAAAAACTTACATGAATGGATGCTAAGTGAAGCGAACAGAACCAGAAGAACATTGTACATAGTAACAACAAGATTAAGTGATGATTAACTGTGATGAACTTGGCTCTTCTCAACTATATGGTGATTCCAATAGACTTGGGATAGGAAATGACAATCACATCCAGAGAGAGAAAAATTTAGAGACTGAATGTGGATCAACACATAGTATTTTCACGATTTTTGTTTGTTTTTTTGTTTTCTTAGTTTTTTTGTCCTTTGAGTTTGATTTTTCTTGCACAACATGACAAATATGAAATAGGTTTAATGGGGCTGCACATATTTAATTTATATCAGATTGTTTGCTGTCTTGGGGAGGGGGAGGTAGGGGAAGTAGAGAGAAAAAAATTAGAACACAAAAATAGTTGAAAACTATCTTTACATGTATTTGAAAAAATACTACTGGAAAAAAATAAAAGTAATTTTCATCCACTTATTGATTTTGATATCACACCTAGAAACTGTGTCACTAACATTATTATTCCCACTTTACAGAGGAGGATTGTGGGATCCTGGATACAGAACTGGGAATTACCTTAAAAACCATTTAATTCAACCCCCAAATCTTACAAGTGAAGAAATTAAATCCTCCAGAGAGGATACTATCTGGAATGGAATTTGAACCCCGGTCCATCCTAACTTTCTGTTGTGCAGCCTAGTACTAGGCTCAGAAAGAAGGCTTCAATGTTTTGCTCAACATCATCCAATAAGTTGATTGTATATTATACTTTAAAATAAAAGCTAACCAAATGAATGCTTTCTTCTCATATAAACCCAATTAAATGAATGTCTTTTTTCTTGTGCAAATACAACTATTGGTAGAGCTTTCTTTGATTTTGCAAGAATGGATTGGCAATCCCTTATTGATGGTAAATCACTGTAATCTTCTCTGAATCACAATAGCTCATCTCTCAGGAAAGCCAGCTTCTTAGCAACTGGTACTCAGGAGATAAGATACCAAAAATGAGATTAGTGAATAAAACCCATAGGTTTGAAATAGAGAACTAATCAATTAGCCAATCCATAAAGATTTTTTAAGACTCTATTATGTACCATGGAGAAGGGGGCCAACAAAATACTGCCACTAGGACACAGATCATGAGCCTTATGCCATAGTCCCTTCTTTTGTGCGTGATACTCTACACCTAATCATTTGATCAATTAATCATGGGAACATGATTTTCATTTTGGAAAAAGCAATAGCAAATCAGCACATTTAGAGAGTTTTAGGGTAGACCCACTGAGGTGGCTGCTTATCAGATTTTAAAAATTCTTGCATTTATTTCATTATAATGGGACACAAAATAGATAATTTAGTAGATGAGGCTACAACCTGTCTGTTACATTTTATAGTGACAGGTGTATGACTTTAAAAAGCTGAAATGTAAATGAGCCCTATTGGATCAAATGTGGTGTATGTATGTATATATACATATATATGCAGAGAGAGAGAGAAAGAGAGAGAGAGAGAGAGAGAGAGAGAGAGAGAGAGAGAGAGAAATTTTCTTCAAAGGAAAAAACCAAGGCACATTCTATGGGTATACAAGTCTTCCAACAACAGAACGAGAGCTCACAAAGGCCAAGACGAAAAGCCAGATTCATATTTCATACCCTAAATGATGATTATTCTCTAACTCTTGCATAGATGCTACAGTTACAATCTTGAGAAACAACATTTTATATTCCATCAATATATTTTATGCCTTTTTATGTTTGGTGTAAGGTAGAAAAACTAAATAAGTTTTGAAATAAAGCATGTCCTATATGAATCAAGACTTAAAATCCCCAACAAAATATAAAATACCACTTTAGTCAAATGAGTACACTATCCTCAGTGTCAAGAAAATTAGAAAGAGAAAAGAATTAGAAAGAACAAAGAAGGAAAAGTAAAGTTTACCTCCAAAAAGATAAAGAAATATAGGAAAATGAGGGAGGGAAGTAAGGAGCAGGAAAAGAAAGCAGAGAATTTTTTTAAGAGGAAGAATAGAAGAAAAATAGTACTGAAAGAGAAAAAGGAAACCAAAAAAAAAAAAAAAAAGGAGTAAGAAGAAGGGGAAATGGAAGGGATAAAAAGAAAAATGGAGAAGGAAAAGAGAAAGAGAACAGAAGGGAAGGAAAAGGAAAGAAAGGGGAAGGGGAAGGGAACAGAAGGGGAAGGGAAGAAGAAGAGAAGGAAAAGTCAACATATGTTAATTCCTTTGCAAGAGAAAACTGACTCAAATAAGTATTTTAAATCTTCCCTTTATTTCAGCCTAGTACATTGATTGCTTTCTGTGTAAAACATTTATTTTATATTGTTTAAATACAGTAGCACAGCCCCTCTCTTTTTTGTCATTGGCTCTCACTCCTGGCAGTATTTCACTTTTCAACCTGCTCACCATATGTGGGCATGCCGAGACTCTCTCTGCCACTAATTGCTTCTCTTTGACAATGCCATCTATATGTGCATACTATATGACTGTTTTTATCACTCTAAGCCTATTAATGCCCAGACTTATAGTTCCTAGTGGAATTAAAATTAACCAGCTCTCTAAATATTGTTCACGTCTTTGGAAAACTCCCATATTTTAGCGTCTCACTTCAGTTGTTTTTAATTGCTTTGCAATATTTCATCCTTCGGAGCTTATGGCTTTAACTTTTCAAAGTGTATATCAAAAAAAGAAATTTATGAGAATGATATGGAAGGCAAAACTTAGGAAAAGTAAACACTTCTTTGGACAATGATAGTGCTTCTTGTGTGATTTAAGAGTCCAGATCTTTGATTCTAAAACATGCAAAATTCTTACTGACTTTCCTTTGACTCCTATTAACATTAATGAGATTTTTTTACCTGTAAGTGGGCTACCTCATAATTGGTTCTCCCCAAATAAATCATATAAAGACCTTCCAGTGCTCTCAATAGAAAACTGAATCCCCCCCCACCTTTTTAAATTATTTTTATCTTCTTCAATGCTATAGGTCACAGATGCATTCATTCATTTCTATTAGGCAGTAGGTGTTACAGGTTGATGTATATTTATAGGATTTGAAAAGAAGCTTCCCTTAAATGCTTTGTTTTTGAAGAAGGGTTATTTTACAAAATCCATAAAACAAGTCTCTGACAAAAATGCCCTCGGACTCCCAGCAACCATTGGGTGCTAATGATAAATAGACAATCAAGCAAGTATAGGAAGAGTATTTGCTGGGGTGGGGTGGGCAACAGAATATTGGGTTGAAGGATCCCAGTATATGATTACAAACCAAAGAATGACATGGTTCAAGAGTGTGATGGGAGCTAGGAGGGGGAGTTAAATTTTCTAACTTAACAAACCTGTATTTAACAGCTACAATGTACCAGATACTATGTTAGAATGCTCCACAAAGAAGAAGTTAATCCTGCCCTTGAGGAACTTACATTCTATTTGGAGGAATAATATATAGATAGATAAGTACATACAACATAGACACCAAATCATTTAGCAGTTTGGATGGGAGCTATCAGAAGAAGCATCTTGTAGGGAGAACATTTTTAAGGTAACTTTTATCAAGAGATTTAAAGTTTGTGGTTTTCAAAGTGCTTTATCTCTTTTTAGCTTCACAGGTATCCTGTGTTATTATCTTACAATCATATATTGTATAATAATACATTGTAACTTTTTTTCACTATTTTATTATCAGCTTGCAGACTGTAAGGGGAAGGATGGAAAGCAGATTCCTTAAAGAAATCCCACAGGCTTTTATCCAAACACATAACAGAATTCATTGTCATGTTGTTACTGTAACCTATCAAGACAGGAGCACTTGTTGCTTTAAATAAAATAAAATATGTAAGCTAGTATCAGAAAGGACAACATGGCGCCCTGGTAGAGGACCAACTTTGAAGCCAGGAAGCTTCAGAGTATAAGTTTTGTCTCCAACACATCCTCCCCATGTGAGTAGGAACAAACCACTGAATCTCCTTTCAGCATCCCTAGGTAAGATTTTAAGTTACAAATAAGGTCAAGGCTTATTTTAGTGGAGATTGTTCACACTGGAAATCTTCTATAATAATAAAAAAAAAAAAAACACAGACATGGACCAAAAAAAAAAATTAAGCAATTATAGTTTAGTTAGAGCCAAAATTTCTAAGTTCTGTCTCTTTTGGATGGATCTCAAAATATTCTAGAGAAAATATTCTAGAACTTGCACATTTCATGCAACAGTAGGGAGGATTTTCCTTAAAGAGAAGACATCTGCCCAAGTGGGGTGAGAAGTAGTTTCTAAGACTAAGGGACCCTGACATTTCTGCTGATCAGTATTGAAATATTTCAGTATGCCTGATCATTCAACAAGCAGAGGGTTTTCTTTCAAGTACAGCAGGCTGTTCATTTGACTTCTGACCTTTCACTTGGCACTGTCCTATCATTTCTTTGGTTTTGTAAATTTTAGCTTCCCACTTGACCTGTGAACTGTGACCCTTTCTCGACCTTTGACCACATACATTCTTAAATCTCATACACATAATTGAGAAACAAATAAGCAAAACATCTGGATGAAGTCCTTCTTGGATGAAGCCTGGATGGATAAAACATAGAACTGTCTTTCAACTTGAGTAAGTGATGTCCTCTCCAGGGGGAATGGATGCATAATTAGCAGAGAGGATTATGTATCCAAGATTGACTAAGCTGTATTAAACCATCCTACAAAAGTTAATGGTGAAATCTCAGAATTACTATCATAGCTTTGCTCTGACCTAGCCTAATATTGTGAAATTAAGTCAGCAAATGAGAAGCTTCAACCAAAGGGAAAATATTATTCTATATGAATAAAAGAGAAGGCTTATCTCCTTTATCTCTAAAGCATGGCAGTGAAAGTTATAATTTAAGTACCTCCAATGAAATGTACTCTGACAATGAAATGATATGTGATGGTTTAAAAAATTACACGTTTTAGATGCTCCCAAACCAGTTCCTATATATCATCACAGAAACTAGTTAGAACAGAACACATAAAATAGTCATAGTTCTTCTCCTCACACCTATACAATTATATGCATTATTTTGTCCCAGATTAAAAATTTAAACATATTAAAGTTACAAGATGAGACCACCAAAGAGTTTCGATCTGCCCTTCAGAATACCCCAAACTCTCTATATTCAGAAATAATGAAAAAAAATCACAGACTACTACATGTAGTTCAAAAAATAAATGTTATTGGTGTATTTTGTTTTTAGATCACCAAATTTCTCTGCCCTACTCTCTTTTCCAAAGAGCCATATCTTGAGTAAAAAGGAAAAAAAATCTTCAAAACTAACTAACATATTTGAAGAAATCTGACATTATAGGCAATGATCATACCTATGGTCCCCCCACCTCTATAAGGAAGCCGGAAGATGTGCTTCTCATTGTTCTTCTTTGGGAGCAAACTTGCTCATTATAATTTTGTAGTATTGAGTTCTGATTGCTTTATTGTTGTTCTTTCCACTTATAGTGTTGTAGTCACTGAGTGTATTATTTTTGTTGTTCTATCTACTTCCTTTGGGTCAGTTCATTTAAGTCCTCCTGGACTTCTTAGTATTCTTCATATTCACCATTTCTTACAGCACAGTGGTAGCATGATCTATTTAGTCGCTTTCAGTTGGGCAATTAGATATTCAGTTGATGGAATCTACTGCTTTTCTATGCTACTCTGAAAGAAAATGCTACTTTAAATATTTTTCCCACCCACTAAACAACGGTGATTATTTATTTATTTGCTTGCTTGCTTATTTATTTATTTATTCATTCATTATTTGTTTGTTTGTTTTGCTGAGGCAATTGGGACTAAGTGACTTGCCCAGGGTCACACAGTTAGGAAGTATTAAGTATCTGAGGTAAGATTTGAAATCAGGTCCTTCTGACTTCAGGGCTGGTGCTCCAGTTAATTTTTCTAAGGCTAGAACAACTATAATTAAAGTAGGCTCAAATCAAACATGACATGGATTCAGAATCCAACCCTGACACTCATCAGTCCTGGTTTTTCATCTTTAAAATGAAGATAATAAATCAATTCAAAAGACTTTTTAAAGACTCTATCATATTCCAGGCACCATGATAGGGGCTGGAATTTGTTGTCATGTCTGATTCTTTATGATCCCATGGGCCATATCCCTCCTCTACTCTCCCTCAAACTCTGTCCAAATGCACAATTGTTGTTTCTATAACATTATCTATCCATTTCATTCTCTGCTGCCTGCTTCTTTTGGCATCAAACTTTTCTAACATGACCATTCCTGTGAGGAAGGATTGCAATATAAATACATTTAAACAATTTCTATTATCAAGGTGCTTACATTCCATGGGAATGCCTACAAAGAAATATAATCTCTACCAAATATATAGAAAGATAGTAAACACAAATAAATGCAAAGTAGTTTGAGATTTTATATTCTTGGGCTCAAAGGTCTCTGCAGGTGAAGACCATAGCCATGTCTATAAAAGATGCTTGCTCCTTGGAAGGAAAGCTATGGCAAATCTGGACATCAGACTAAAAATCAGAGACATCACCTTGCCAACAAAGGTCTAGATAGTCAGTAGCAGTGTAATCATTGCAAGAATTGTACTATACGCTACAGAATCAACACTTTTGAATTATGATGCTAGAGAAGACTTTTGATAGTGTTGGACAGCAAGGAGATCAAATCAATCAATGCTTAAAGGAATAAATTCAGGATATTCACTGGAAGGTCAAATACTGAAGCTGAAGCTTAAATACTTTGGCCACAGGAGAACTGGACTCATTGGAAAAAAAAAAAAAACCTGATTTTGGGAAAAACTGAAGGCAAAAGGAAAAGGGGATGGCAGAGAATGAAGATGGATGGTGTATAGAAATAAACATAAACTTGGACAGACTTCAGGAGATAGTATAGGACCAAAGGATCTGGTATGGAGTTAGGGAGAGTCTTACATGACTGAATACCTGGACGAAAACAGTTTGAAAGGACGCTCAAATTTGAGGAAATTCAAAAAAATATACATAGAAGGTTGTGCTTGAGGGGGTTCAAATTTTAAAAGAGCTACAAAAATAAAAGCTAAACGAAGCATATTTGAACATCAACAAAAGGAAGGCCAAAGATCTCCCAGACAAAATTTGTATAGCAGAATTGCAAAATGGAAAATTTTGAAAGCAATCTCTCCCAAAGATAACAGCTAACATTTATATAGCAATAAATATGTGTGTGCTTGATTAAATTATTAAATAATGCTAAATCTAAATAATAATATATCCTATACTATATTAAGTATGACTTAATTTATATAAATAACTTATTGTATAATATATGTAATATTTCATATTTATATAAATAATAGATTATATGATAATGAATAATATTATATCAAATGCTGTATACAAATAATGTTATTTAACATATAATAATTTTTAAATCTCCATTTTTTAGATGAGGAAACTGAAGGTGGAAAGACTAAGTAATGTCCCTAGGGTCACAGAAACCAGCAAGCATCTAAGGGAAGATTTGAACTCAGTTCTTCCTGACTCCAACTGTAGCATATTATCCATTATGTCACCTAACTGCTTCACATAGGAGCCACCATTTATAGAGAGCATTCAAATTTGCAAAGTTGTACATATATGATCTCATTTCATCTTTAATCATAACAACCAAAGCACCAAAAGTGGGATATTCCTTCCATCACTTGAGGCATTGTTTGGGTATTACTAGTACATAGGGATATGCTAGTAAATATTAACTGGCTCTATGAGAGGGAGGGAGAAATTGTACCCACAATAGACTTTAAGTTGAATCTTCATTATCAACAATTTCATCACTTTCTTCAATCTAGATAATCAACAAATCAAATCCCAATTTGTAACATTTGCTGACTTCTGGGATATAAATGCTCAGTCTGTTCATTTAACAATCAGCTCTTATGATCTGGTTAGAGATCTCCACTGCAACTCTGCCAGTTTATCAACATGCTTTTGAGCTGAACACAGAAATGACTGGCAAGTGAAATTTTGCTATTTAGTGTCTTTGAAAGAGACCTGTCCCCAGAATTTTAGCATATAGGGCAAAACCGCGTAAGTTAGCTGTATTGGAAATCAGAAGGTCTGGGTTCAAATCCTGGCTTTGCTATTGTGCGACCTTGGGCAAGGCAGTCCATTTTTCTGAGTCTCATCTGTAAAACAGGATACAGTAGGACTTGTTGGCTTCTAAAATTCTTCTAGTCCTGAATCTATGCTTTTTTGAAAAGCAATTTAACTGATCTTCAACAAGATGGAAAGCTCAATATCCTCTAAGCAGCACAAAGAGTATTAATTCTAATATGCACAGGAGAACCTGAGTAAATGTTTGTGAGCTGGTTAGAGCAATCTATACGCAGCCTAGAAATTGAATTTCTAATCCACAGACCTGTAGTATCATAGATGTATAAATAAGTACCAGAAGTGACTTCCAGTTATCCAAATTTAGTTTGAATATCTTAGATATTTAGAACATCAGAGAAAGCTTAGCTCAATTATGAAATCTGAATTTTCTTGCTTTTTTTCTGTGTTCAAAAAAAATAGCAATAACAATTATGATAACTGGCATTTCTATAACTCATTGAAGTTTTCAAAGCATTTCACATCTGTCTTAATTTCAAATTCAGATGAATTCTACAGGGGTAGTAATCGCAAATATTTTAGACCCATTTTGCACATGGGTAAACTGAGGAAGATATAGAAAAGTGACTTGCCTATGGTCACTCAGGCAATAAATGTCAATGTCATCATTTGACCTAGATCTATCCTTCTAATCCCTATAGTACTTTTTAAAGGATGAAACTAAATATTGAAAATGGGAATGATCCTGAAAGGAAAGTTGATCCTCCAACCATATTAACTAAAGGTTTCAGAACTCCTGAAGCTAAATAGAGCCCCTAGTTCAAAGTTTAGTTGAAGTTTGAGGTTCTTTCTTATTTCAGCTAAAGCAATTCATTTTTCCTTAAAGGCAATCAAAGCAGTCAGACAGAATGCAAATCATTTTAGTGGAGGAGAATTTATGTCCACGGTTTACTTAAACAATGTAAGATGGCGACGGGAAACTTTAAGGGATCCGAGGGTATTTGAGATATATGGAGAAATAAAAAAACCACAAAATAAAAATGTTAAGGAAAATTAAGTGCTATTATTCTCTAGCAGACACTGCAGATCTATCAATTACCTTAATAGCCTCACGTCTGAGAATGAAGTCTACAGGATCATTATCCAAAAGGAAAGCTTTTTAAGAGTGCATCCCGGTAGTCCTAGCACTTTGGAGGAAGCCATTAGCTATTTGACACATACCTTCAATAAGTGCAATGTAATCACTGCTAAGGATAACAAGTCCTGGAATCAAAGACCTGGAAATGTATGTGGAATTTGGAAAGACCGGGGGCATCCAAAGATGGCCAATCTCTGATGACGGAATAGTTCTAACTATTATCTTTAAATCAGTCTGACTTCGTCTTAAAACCTCTAAAGTTGGCAGTTATGCCAAAATCAATAAATAGAAGTCTACAATGTGTATATGATGAATTTATGTATATGTGTATATATGTGTGTGTGTGTATGTATACATATATATATATTTAAGTATCAAAAAGTAGAAGTAAAATAAAACCTTCTTTAACAGTTAGTAAGGTAGTAATAGGCTAACATTTAGATTGTGCCCCTGAAACCAATGAGAATCTGGCAGAGATGGAGACAGGTCACATAACCCAGGCTATTGTGTTATTATAACCAGGTCCAGTCCTAAAAGTACAGGCAATGTTTGCAGGACTTTCCCTGTTTTTTTTTTTTTTTTTTTTTTTTAAGTTGAAGCTACAGGAATTCAGATGCTAAACTTCATTTCCTGCCCTTAATTCTAAACGAGCAATTTGCCGATAATTTCCTGTCTACATTTTTATAAAGTAGAAAGAACCCTGTTCAGTTCGGCTTAATGTTTCAATGGCCAAATAAACTTCAGCAGGGTACAGCTTAGGAAATTAGACAAGTACCCTGAAACTCTTGTTTTATGCTTGTGAGACATCTGAATATTGTTTATCTCGCCAGATGACTGCGAATGGCCTTGAAGGCCCTCTCGTGATTGCTACTTTGACCCCAAGACAAATAGGGCACCTCAGTTCTGCCTATCTGGGCCCAGAGCAATTAAGACCAAAAATGCTACAACTGGGACAGGATCCTTGAGCTGTCCTGGAGAGATTCATGAAGAAATAGCCCCTGGCACCATGCACATATGTATGTCCACATGGCTAAATCAGAGAAATGGGCTTTCCTGTCCTAATTTATTGCTCCTTGTTTTTACAGGTCTAATCCTAGTCCTAATGGCTTCTAAAGTCAGATAGCCACTAGAAGAAATAAAGAAATGGTACGCCCCAAACAACAAACGTCCCCTTTTTGTCACTGAATTTTTCTACTCCCTTTTATTCAAAGGGAAGCCTAGAAGGTATGTGTTGTCTCTGAATCACCATGGAGGCCAGATCTCCTATAAACCATGAAATGCAATCGAATCTGGGAGCTGCTTCCCCAGTGCCAGTCTGGACCACCACCCACCGCTAAGGGCTACCCTTGGCTACAAAACTACTCACGTTCTCATTACAAAGGGAGATTTTACTAGACAGATTTAAGGGGAGCAGATGAACCCAAATCCCCCCTTTTATTATCTACTGTACACTTAGCTAATGCTTTTGCCTGCATGTGAAGCTCAAACGGTAAGCACAAATAACACAATGAAATCGTAATACTTTCTCCGGGCAGACCTGGATTATTTCAATCACCAGCAATGTGAGCAGTTGCAGGTGTTACCCTAAATAAAGTAATAGAAAATGCCTAAATTGTAACAGTGAACGCACTGTTTCGAGCTCCTTGCCTGCTTTTTATTAATCATCGGATTCCTCCCTATCAGCGACCGCGATACCTTTCCCCTGTTATTCAACAACAATATTTTGATAGGCAAAGATCTATTAAAAATTATCGTTGATATTTTGGACATAGTCATTTTGGAGTTGAATAAGCTTTCAATCTTCTCACAGAAGGGGAGAACGTAAACTTGGGATTCAGGAAAAGAGGAAGCCAGGGGTTAGAAAGGTTGGGAGGCCAAGTAGAATGAAACAGACCCCCTCCATCAAGTCAAAAACTTGGCAGGATAACTAGAAACAGACCCACCCTAAATCTTAGGGTTCATGAGCTCTCAGTAACATAATTAACTGGAATAAAACTAATATTCCAGTGTTGGATTTCACCTTAACAGAAATCAGCAGTTATGGAGGACAACAGTGAACATAAACAGTTAGAGGGTATGGGCTTTGCTTTTGGAGTCAGCTTGAAATGGAAAAACAATATTCTCCACACAGAAACATAAAGCAAATTCTCGAGTTGGGGAAATCACGTGAAGTATGCAAATGAAAACTGTCAAATTTCCGCATCACCTCTTGGCCAGGCAAATTACTTCAAGGGAGGGGTCTCAAGTGCTTATTTGAAATTCCTCATTTAAAAAAAAAATGAAGCACTAAATTTCTGAAGCTTTTGTTCTTAGGAATAAGAACCACTAATACTCTGGAAAAAATGTTGAACAGGAAATGTTTGACCACTGTTGCATCACAAGATATCAAAAGAATTTCACATTGGTTACTTCCTTCAAGTGAAAAAAAAAAAAAAGTCAGGGCTTTCTCCTTCATTTTTTAATGGTCTCAGAGGTTCTAAAAAGTAAAGTGAAAGAACTAGAATTAAAAAAAAAAAAACTTCGATGTTTCCAATAAGCAAAAGAAAGTCAAAATTTCTTCTCAAATGAAATGCAAAAAGTATTAGTGCTGAGAGAGTAGATAAACAACATTAGTGATCTGTGAATAGCATTCAGGAAATTCCATTTATCTGATGAGCTGTTGGCTTACTGAGCAGTATTTCACATGTCATCAACTAACCAAAGCCCAATGTTGTGTTTTACAGATTTCCTTTAAAGGCATTTTTTAATGCCATTTTGTGCATTAGGAGATAATTTATTTAGAAACAAATGACAGAACTGTGAGTGTCCGTTGTCCTGTATTTGTTACAAGGAATCGCTCCTAAGAATCTTGTCACAGCACTGCCCACGGCAATCATCCTTAGTTTTCTTTTTTGCGTTCCTTTCTTTTTTTCTTTCTTTTCCTTTCTTTTTTCTCTTTTATTTTCCCTCTTCTTTCCTTCCTTTTTTCCCCTTTCTTTCTCTTCCTTCTTTTCTTCCTTCCTCTGTCCCTCCCTCTCTTTGTCTGTCTTTATCTGTCTATCTATCTCTGTGTGTCTGTCTCTGTCTTTCTGTCTCTGTCTTTGTCTCTCTCTGTCTCTGTCTCACTGTCTCTCTGTCTTTCTGAATCTCCTGTCTCTGTCTCTGCATGTGTGTGTCTCTATATAGATTTTTTTTTTAACAAGCTATCTTTTAACGCTCAAATCCAGGGATAACTTAACAGAGAGGGACTGGAGTTTGTGAACACAACTCCCGCCCCCCCCCTTCCCCACTAGACCCTACCCAAACAAAGCTACTAATGTGTGGTCAACTTCTTGGCAGCGCTGCTCCGTGCTGATAACGCTCCTGCCGGCTATTCTCCAAGGAGCCGGCTGCTGGAAGACTGCTCCGGACCTCATCCCCTGATGCTTCTGATGCGGGCGATCCTCGGACTATATGGCGCCAACCACAACACGCTACCCACCGTGAGAGAGCAGGACGCGGGCTGCTCGAGTCAGGACTTATCGTCTATCATACTGATTGACGAAACCAAGAGTGAGCAGAAAAAATAAACACGAACAGAGGCTGCAGTGTACGGGCCGGTCAGCTGGGAGTTTTAGTATTTGGCCTTGGTGATCTTAAGTCTCATGGTAGGTTATCTTTCCCTTGTGCTATCATTTATCATAACTTTGAGGGCCAGGGAGAGAAACAAACCTACACTTTTTTCTGTTGGTTACATTTTCTCCCTCTCTCGCTCTTTCTGTGTGTGTGTGTGTGTGTGTGTGTGTGTGTGTGTGTGTGTGTGTGTCTGACTCTGGCTCTGTGTCTCTTTCTCTTTCTCTCTGCCTCTCTGTGTCTCTATGTCTCTGTGTCTCTGCCCCTAGATCTCTGTCTCTGTCTTTCTTTGTCTGTCTGTCTGTGTATATTTATGGTGTGTGTCTCTCTGACTTTCTCTGTCTCTGTTTGTGTCTCTCTCCCCCTCTCCTCCTCTCTTTCCCTCTTCCTCTTCTGTGTGTGTGTGTATGTTTACATTTGTGTGTCTCTCTCTTACTCTCTGTCTGTTTCTCTATCTCTTTCCCCCCCTCTCCCTTTCTCTCCTCCTCTATTTCCCTCTTCTCTCTGTCTCTATCTCTGTCTGTTTCTCCCCCCCCCTCTTCTTTGCCCTCAGCTATAATCCCACATACACCCTCCCAAACTGTATTCCCTAAAGAACGGTGAAATCAACCCTAAGCCCAGCCCTCCCCTTTCACTCCTATTACAGCCTAGATCATTTCAAGTAATTAACCTTTGTTATTCCATCAAACCAGAACTCCAACGCACACATGGATCGACGCAATAATAAATTAGACTTCCTCATGAGCTTGGATGGTCGGTGGGCCTCGACGCTTGCGATTGGGCACCATGGGCTGTTTGGATCACCAACATGATCTTCTTTGAATAAGGGCACTTGTCTTTTTTTTTCCAGGCACAAACCAAGTTCTGTATTGGCCCTGACAGCCCCCATAAAGTACTCCCTGACGTGTCAGTAACAAAGATGATTTGTATGTGGCTTGCAGTCTTCGATGGTTCTAATAGCTTTCTCATTCCAACCCCAGAAACATGGAGCACACAGCAGCTGCTTAAAGCTGATACAAGCATTTCTCCTCTCAGCAGGCCATTCTTGCATAACCATTTATTTTGCAGAGTTTTAAAGTGCCTGAAGGATTTAATTATGTACATAGACAACCCCTATAAACTCTATTCTAGGCTTTTTATTGACTTTTGTGCTGAGCAGCTCTTAGGCATTTCAATTAAGTGTTTTTATAAGAAAAGCTACAATATAGTAAAAAAAAAATTCTTTATAGATACTTCCAAACAGTTTTTTTTTTTTTTTTGGTTATTGATTGAATAAACTCTATTTAATTGATAAAGTATCTTGGATATTTTTGGAATACAGCTTCCTTCCATTCTGGGAAAGTGATGATTTTCAACCCACAAAGGATATGTTAGAAAGGACTCAGAGAGATAGCAATTCAGAATTAAGCACTTCATCCTTGCAGGGTAGCACGAAAGCATCATTTACTTAGGTAAAGCTACCTGCTACCCAGGCATTGCTCTTGGAGCCAAGGTCACCACGTACAACAGTTGAAAGCTCAAAATCCTAGTTAGGGGCCCTTTTCCACCTTTCTAAGAACCCAATTAATAAAGTATCAATCGACCAGGAAGTGCCCGTTTTGACAGATCTAACCGTGTTGTGAAATCATGAGGAGAAGCGAAGTCTTCCTTTGTCTGCTTTCTTCAATTTCTGGGTAGAAGTATTTACAAGGCCCTACGAAACCTGCCTTCATTATGACTGGGGATATTTTGGGCCCAGCAGGTGGCCAACAGGAGAGCAGACCTGATGGTGAAATATGAAATTCTTGTTTCATATACTTTAAGCATTAAGAAACGCACCCTGCCCCAGCTCTCCTCCCTGTTCTAATTTCCCTTTTTCCTCTTAATCGGCCGGGCAAGCCATGAGCTTGCATTAAAATGTCCCTAAAACATTTCACCCACCGGCAATGTAATTCTGAAACAAGCAACCCCCATTTCACAGCTCGAGAGTAATAGATTAATTTGAACCTAATGTTGCCCGTAGTTTACTGCTCCAAATGTTCTGGTGTAGACATAGCCTGGGGCCACGGTGCTATGGCATGCATAAATTCTGGAGCCATAACTAAGGTTGGCTAAACATCTGTGCATCACATTGGCCCGGTGCCTCATTAGCCTACACCCTACTGTGCCTACCTGTCCCAATCAGCTTCTCAGCCACAGGCTATCCAATTTTTCCCCCCAACTAAGAATCTTTGTTCTCCTTCTCACATACTAAATTTTTTCGAGACCTCTGCACCCAAGCAGTGGGGATTCTGTACATGCGAGTCTACAAGGTTCTGGAGGGTCTTAATTCTCCATTAAGAGTGGGGAAACAGCAACATTAAGTTTCTGACATGTCACTGCATAAATTGTACCTTTGTGGAATCTAATCGCGAGGCTACAACCGAGCTCATAAGCATGGCAGAGTACACCAAGCTGTTGGTCTTGATTTTAACAAGCTGGGTTTCCATCAATTATCTATAAATAAAAAGGAACATCCAATTCCAGATTCCTAAAGCCATTAACACAGGAAAAAATAAAATAAAATAAAAACGATTGAAACATCTCAAATGAAAACCAAGTGTTTTGAACAACTACGGGAGTTTTGCGATATGTTTTCAAGCATATCGTGAAAAAAGTGTAGACCTCAATCTACAGGACTTTTCATAACAGGATCAGTCAGGACTGTTGCCACAATTTTAATCCAAATGATAAAATATAAGATGACAGTAAAAATAATGATGATAGTGATAATGATAATAATAATAAATTTTCAGGTGGATCTATGATCTTACTAACATGGATATTTTATTAATATTGAAGATTACAAGCCACTCTCACTTGTCCATACTATGTCATTACCAAAGCTGACTACAATGGATCCACCCAAATATCAGAGACTTTCCTTCATTTCTCCCAACATGGGAAAAATAGCATTGGAGTAATAACTATAACAACAACAATAATAATAGTTCATTGGTAAGTTTCAGAATTTTAAGTAGCATTTTCATATTCAATGCCTTCTGGTAAGAAGATGCAAAGTAGTTCAAAAAATAAATCCTATTTTTTTTTAAATCTTAAAATATATGTTCCTTGA
The DNA here is from genome assembly GCF_016432865.1 of Antechinus flavipes. NCBI lineage: Eukaryota > Metazoa > Chordata > Mammalia > Dasyuromorphia > Dasyuridae > Antechinus > Antechinus flavipes. The sequence continues at coordinate 27,180,758 of NC_067400.1, forward strand.
AGCTTAAATAACTAAGATAAGAAATGAAATTCAGATCATTCTTTAATATTTTTAATTTAATTTTTTTAGCTCATTTGAGCCTCATAATCATTCAATGAGGTAGGAGGTTGTATGGTAAAGTAACAATAATACTTTGGAGTAAAAGCAAAAAAATCCAAGTTTGCATCCCTGCTTTACCACTTACTGACCATGTGATCTTGGGCAAGTAACCAAGACTCTCTGGGATTCTGTTTCCTTATCTGTAAAATGAGCAAGAGGTGAACCATCTGGTCCCCAGGGTCTCTTAAATCTCTGCATGTGTGAAGCTACAGTCATTTTTAGTCCCATTTTTGAGATGAAGAATTTAAATGGTGTCCCTATGGTAAATCACACAGCTGGCTTCAAAGATAGAATTAGAAAAATAACAATAATACAGTACTCAAGCATCTGCAAGGTAATTCACATATATATACATAATATATATATATATATATATATATATATATATGTGTGTGTGTGTGTGTGTGTATTACATATATATGTATATATATGTGAATTACCTTGCAGATGTGTGTGTGTGTGTATATATATATATATATATATATATATGTTATTGGTACTGGATATGAATTTAGATCTTCCTAACTTTGAATGCAGTACCATTTCAATTTCTCAGTGGTACAATGGAAAAGTCAGTGAAATCAGAGCTTTAGAATTAAAGAACCTGGTTTCAAATGTTGCTTTTGATGGCTGCTGTTCCACTGGAGTAAGTTGCTAAACCCCTCTGGGTTTCAGTCTCCTCATCTGAAAAAGAAATGGCATCCAAAGCCCTATCCAGCTATAGATTCATGATCATATAACCCATATATCCTAACTAATAAGTCAAATCAAATTTTAAAAGTGATATCCACAAAAGGAATAAATGCAAATTTGGTGTTTCTGACAAAAAGAATGAGAAAATCCTCTTCATCCAAAGAACTGAGTTTCAAGAACTTTTTAGTTCATCATTGAATATACAGGTGATACACTGCAGATGCAGAGGGCCAAGATGTAGACAGCCCATTCCATTGGATAGATTTGATTTGCTACTAAATGGGTGATACTAAATAAGATTTCAAAAAAAATCTTCATTTTCATGTACTCCAATACCAAGATGAATCTGTGAGCTTATGTGAATCCTACCTTCTCCCATGATGAAGATCATGGCCCTCTATATCTTCTCATCTTCTGTCACTCATTCATTTCCTTAGATATTCACTACCAAGGTAAATGGCAACCTATGATTATTTCCATGACTAATATTTTTTTTAAAAAAATGAACATTTACAGTCTCATTCAGTAAACCTCTGTTCATTGGATCCAATATCTAGAGCCATAAGGGACCTTAGAGATCATTTTTCCTAAGCTTCCATTTTAAAGATCAAGAACTGAGACTCACTAGTCTCAGGCTAAGTGACGTGTCCAGGATCAAAGAGGTATTCATTATTAGTACCAGGAATCCAACTCAAGCTCTTGGATTCTAAGTCCAATCCTTTTCCTATTATATCAAGATTCAAATCAACAAGAGCTATAAACCCAACAGAATCACAAAATGGAATTGTCATGGGATAGCCATCCCTGAGTGAAATTCTACTCTTTTCCACAGTCTTCCTTGCTATATTCAGAATTTTAAGTAGCATTTTCATAGGAACTGTCCTGAATTTTTATACTTTTCCACATAATCTATATCCTTTCTACACAGAGCTGACTGTTAGTCTTCTAGGTTTCATTATATGCTTAGATTAATTTATTCTATGTGGAATTTGTTACCTTCACAATAAAAAGTAGCCACTCATTATTGAGAGCAGACAGATGGAAAGTGTTCAATTTAAGACATCAATAAGAAGGGCAGGGGGAGGGGAGGCTTCTAGTCAATGTGCCACAAACTCTTCCATCTGGTAGTTCCACACTTGTCTGCCAAGACTTTTTTTTCCTATATAAAAGTGAACATTTCTCTTTAGAGTTAATGGAACATTCTTAGGCATTAAGACTAGGCTTGATTTATAGATAACAAGCAACCACATTCACTTAGAATATGATATTTTCAAAGAACAGCCCATTTCAGAGGCAAAGTTCCTAAGATCAGTCAGGGAAAAAGAGTGTGTGTGTGTGTGTGTGTGTGTGTGTGTGTGTGTGTATGTGTGTGTGTGTGTAATTTTGTTTATCTTTGTTATCTCTCTTGTCGGTATAGACTTTTTGGGGAGGGAAGGGGGCTTTTCTGAACCACGAAAGTGGTTGAACAAATTGTAACAGCTCCTCAAAAAACAAATTTTAAGCTGCACAAATATAAAATTACACAGTTAAAAATGACTGGCAATCTCTGACAGGAAGAACGTGTTTGCAGGCACTCACTGCACTACACCGTCTGGCAGATAATTGCCAACTTGTAAGTGATGAGATTGGACAAGTGGCGGAGTCAGTCTTAATGCAGAGATTTCCAAGCCATCCAGCGGACTGCTAGTGGTATCGTAGAACACTCGGTGCAGATTAGGCCCCGAGAACCATAATTCTTCATGATATGCTTAATTTCTATCACATTCCAATAATAATCAAACAATTTGACATCAATCGAGATGTTGTACATGCATTTTCCACAGACTTATTTCCATTCTTCAAGCATTCCCTTTCATTCCCGTTGTTCTCTGCATTAAGCTGTCTCATTATATGAAAGACGTTATGTCACTTTTCTGTTTATTAGTGGGCTGGCTCTAAGCCCTAACAATAATACCAGGCCACATACACCAATTTCTGGCAACCAGCCCAATGATTAAAAAAGATTGTTCTAAGGAAAAATGGAGGAAAGCTCAATCATGCCCCTAGACCCTATGTGCAGGGAAAAATGAGGGCTCTGAATTGGGTGATGGAGTAGGCTTTATAGTGTCCTTTAAACCACACCTTATGACGTCAATGATTCACTTAAGTAGCAAAGGGTACCTCCTGGGGCTTCTCATGGATATGCTGCATATGTTAAAGAAAAAGACCAAAAATATCACTGGTATGGCTTATAAAAGCATTAAGGTTTGTTTTGGGAAATGTGGATTTTGGGGAAGAGATGCTTTATATAAAAGATTTAAATTCAAATGAATCTGAGTTTGAAGATTTGGAGTTGATACTTGATAGTCACCTTGTTGGGGTGGTCCTGGAATAATAGAATTAAATAGACTGAGAGATCTAGGTTCAAGTCAACCTGTGTGCTTGCACACACACATACACAGTTAATATCTATGGGGCCATGGATAGTCACTTAACTCCTTACTCTTTCTTTATCCATGGGATCATAGTTTGAAAATTAAAGGGATTAAGGTTGATAATAACCATGGTATCTATCTCATATAATTGTTGTGAGAATAAAAGTAGATGATGAAGGTAAAGTGCTGCATAATAAGGGCCAGTGAGCCTCGTTATTGGAAGCAGTTGGGTGGCTCAGTGGCAGAGCACTGGGTCTAGAATTAGGTAGATGAAAATTCAAATCTGGTTTCAGATACTTGCTAGTTGTATGATTCTGGGCAAGTCCCCTTACCTTCACTGGAGAAGGAAATGACAAAGCATCCCACTATGTCTATCAGAAACAAAAACCTGCACTAGGGTCTACAGAATCATGAAGAGTCGGACACAACTAAACAAAAACAACTAAGTATCATTATGGACTTATTTTACTTTTTAGTCAGTTGGCAATGCATAATTTCAGACCAAATGAAAAGCATTTGAGTGACTCTTGAATTATTTATCTTGGTTAATAAAATTTAATGTAATTCAATCCACCAAAGGTTTGTTGTGTGTTTGCTGTTCCGGGTACTGTTCTGGGTACTAAAAATACGAATATTAAAAGAAAAAGGAGCCAATCTTCAGGAAGTTTATACTCTGCAAAGGAGAAATAACATGCTCCTCAATAAAGTAGATATAAAAATAAAAACTAATTCGGGTGCAAGACAGGGAAAGAACTAGTGGCTGGGATGGAGATGGGTAACATCAGGGAAGCCAGCTCATGTAGGATGCAGCTCTTGTGCTGAGATTTGAAGAGAGCTTTCAAGAGTGAGAGAATAGAATGATCAACAATGCAGCTTATAGGTCAAGAAGAATGAAGATTGAGAAGATGCCACAGAAGCATCTTAGAGGAAGAAAAGAACTGGATGAGGCAGAGAGGGAAGGAATTGCCTTCCAGGTAAGAGGGAAAGACCATTGATGGGAGATGGGAAGTTATGTGTGAAAAGAGAAAAAGACCATTTGCTTAGATTGCAGAAGGAAAGAAAGAGAATAATGTCCACGGAAGCTAAAGAGATAAAATGGGGCCAAGTTATAAAGGACTTCAAAAGTAAAACAATACAGTAATCTCGAGGCAACAGGAAGTTACTGAGCATGACTAAATAGAGAGACACATGGTCAGATCCGCAATTAAGGACAATAATGTTGGATGAAATATGTTAAATATACTGGAGAGGTGCAAGGGTCTGAAATTAAGGTGATGAATAGAGGATAGAGGTCTACCTTAAGAAGGTAGAAACAACAAGATTTGGTAACTGACTAGAAATGTGGACTGAGGGAGAAAGAAGATAATTCCAACATTATAAATGCAGCAAGACTGGAAAGAGGGCAATGCTTTTGAGAGAAATAGGAAAATTTGGGAGAGATGTGGGTGTGTGTTTGAGGGGAAAGATAAAGAATCCTGCTCTGTACATGCTGAGTTTGGTAATACGAAATGGAAGCTCAAGGGAGTGATTTATGCTGGAGGCTTGTGCAAAAGGACGATGACTGCATCCATGAGAGCTGATGAGATTACCCAAAGTTTGTGTCAAAAAAAAAAAAAGGGGAATGAAGGCTGAGATGGAGTTCTGATAAACATTCACATTTAGGGGATGATGAGGAAGCAAAGGTCACTGTAGAGAAGAAATGAGAGCAATAGGAAAAGAACAAGGAGAGAGTAGTTTCATGAAAACTCAGAAAGTCCTCAAGAAGAGACAGCTGTCAGTGGCATCAAATGCAGCACAAAGGGCAAGAGGAATGAGGACTAAAAAGAGACCATGTAATTTGGCAATTGGTGAAGATTTTAGAGATAGTAATTCAGTTGAGTGATGAAATTGGGAGGTAGGTTGAAAAGGATTGAAGAATGAGATGAGATTGTTGAGGCATCAAATATATCCACTTTTTTCAAGGAATTTGGCTGCAAAATGGAGGAAAATTATAAAAATAATAGATTGAAGGCATCTTATGGAGTAAAGAGAGTTATTTAAAGATGCTGAAGACTTGAGCATGCTTGGAGGCAATAAGGAAGGAAATAAGATTTGAAAGAGAGAGGGGATGATTAAAGATTAAATCTGCTAGAGAAGTCAGAAGAATAGAAGTTTGAATGCATATGGACATGAGTTGTTCTTACCAAGGAAGAGCCATTTCTTTGTAAGAGGCTAGAGGGAAGAAGACAGAGTGAGAGATCATATCAAAGAATCTTGCGAGGAAGAGATAGAAAAAGAGGGAGTTTATGTTCAATGGCTTCAATTTTCTCAGTAAAAGTAAGAATTAAAATATAGCTGAGAGTCAGACAGGGAGCAGATATGGATGAGGGAAGAGAAGGCTTGGAATAACCTTTATGGGGAGGAAGATAAGGAATCCAATTGGGAGAAATAAAAGGACTACATGGCTGCCATGAAAGCCCAGTTGAGATTTGATAACATTAATCCACAGAAAAGAAACCATCAGTTCAGTTGTGAGCTTTCCTCCATAATTCACATTACTGTTTTCGTGGAGGAATATTGGTCACTTCATTTACAAGTGGGAAATGAACTAAAAATTCCTTAAGTCAGGGATGTCCAACATGCAACCTTTGGGAAACCTGCAACCTTCTAGGCCACATCTAACGCACAACACTCCTAATCTATGGCCCAAACCAGATTAAAATATAATTGGAAAATATCTGACAAAATAAATAGAAACACAATACAAATAATATTACATTTCAGCTTGCAGCAATCCTTACATATGGCCCCATTTCTATTTGAATCTGACACATCCCTGGATATGAGAATCATATCCAGCTCCATCCAAACTTCCATTTAGCCATCACCAGTTTTCCTGATCTATGTCTTACTGCTGAACTCCAAAGACTCTATAGGGGGAGAGTGAAGCTGATGATTTTACACAGTTCTGTCTTGCAAGTCAAAATATCATCCTCCTGATATCACTGGTCCTCTTCAAGAACAAAGAATGAACACCCACTATCCCAGCTAGCATAAGCAGGAAGGAAGAGCTTCAGGGTCAGAACCAAGGGCTATTTGTACCAAAAATAAGATATTCAGTAGACATATAAATTTATATTTACTTATATGTCTCCTTGTTGTATACTTAAGGGAAGGGATGGCTTTGTTTTTATGTCTTCATATCCCCAGTACCTAGGACAGGGTCTGGCACATAGTGGGCACTGAAAAATGTTTGCTGATTGATGAGGTTCTGGGCTATCCACTTCTAAGGATGCTCATTCATTGTAATTCTCTTTGATTATGGCATCCCACATCTTAACAAGTTAAATGGCTCCAAGTGCCGCTAGGATAAAATGCAAACTGTTCTGTTCCTCATTTAACACCCTTCAGCCTGGCCCCAGCCTCTTTCCAAAGATGATTTCCACCTTTCACATTCTATAAATTCCAGCCAAACTATCCTAATTCCCACTCCTTCGTACATGACAATGGAGACACTTTGTGTCTCTGCCCTCATACCTAGAATGTTTCCCCCATCATGTTTAGAATCCCCAGTCATATTCAGGAATCAGCTCAAATGCTATATTCCACAAGAGGCCTTTCCTCCATAGTCATCATTTATCCTCTATAGTTCTCAATGCACCTTCTACATTATTTATTTTGACTTTGTATATTTATCTGTGAGTTTATTTCATCTGTACCCCCATGAAGAATGTAAACTCCTCTGGGGCAGTGATAGTTTCATTTCCAGGTGTTTTTGTTCCCCAGAGCATGGCACAGAGTGAGCACTCCATAAATGCTTATTGAATTATAATTGCATAGGTATGTGAATCTCCTTCACTCTAGACTGATCAATCCATGGAAAAGAGTAGCTGGTTCCTATCTAAACCTTGCATTTTCATGAACCATAATTGTTCTTGACCCCAAACATGCAAGCCTGCTCGCTTCTTTCTTGCCTAAGTTAACGGGTCTACCAATAAAGGTATGGTGACTTCCTGGTCCCGTGACTAATTTTATATTTTTTGTGTTTGGGGGCCTGTGAGATTTGTTGTTCCCTAAGGTAAAAATGTGGCCTGCTAAGATTGTCAACACTTAAGAGATGACCATTGTTTGAAATGAATGCCATAAACTGGCAAGTATGAATGAAATCAAATAGTAGATGGACAGATTTTTTTAAAATTGGAAATATGTGTCTTTGGGAAAATATGTAAATATGGAATTATGGTGTCTACCAACAGAATCACAGAGCTGGGAAGGACTTCAGAAGTCATGAAGTCCAAATAAATCTCTTCCCAAAAATTTCAATTAAGTGGGAAACCATTATCTCCCAGGACAGCCATAACTCAGATTATTTTTAGTAAACTCTAATTGTTAAGAAATTTTTCTTTTTCTCAAGTTGAAATCTGCCTCTCCATAACTTCTACACAATGATATTAATTCTATCTTTTGGGGTCAAGCTGCTTAAATCTGATGCCTCTTATAAGGGATGACTCATCATCTACCTGAAGGCAGATTCTCTGTACTAACCATTTTCAATTCCATCAATAAGTCCTGACTCCTCATCTAGGTCATCCTGCTAAGAATATTCCACAACTTATCAATTTTCTTCCTAAAATACAGCACAAGGAACAAAACTCAACCCAACACACTATTGAAAGGTACAGATTTTAATATCAAAAAGTCCTGTTTTGAAGTTTGAAACGGGGCCTGAATTAAAGGATACTCCAAGAATACCAGGCCCAAAAGCAGTGCTTTATGTGACTTATTCGGGGCCAAAATAGATGGAAGGGGGTCCCTAGAGGCAACAGCAACAAAGCAATGAGAATAAAAATGAAAACTGTCCGTTTCTAGTCAATTTCATTTTCACTCGATTCCTCCCATAACACAATTTTTTCCCCAGGCTTAAGTTGAATAGAGCTGAGGTTGTGAAGCCAATTTCAAGATTCTTAAAACACACACACACACACACACACACACACACACACACACACACACGGAAAATGTGTGAGCAAGCATCCCTTGTTTATTGGTACCCACAGTCTGCATATAATTAAACACAAACTTCCAAAGAATTAATGACCCCACCAACAAAACTCTATCTGTTATCAAACTTGCAGGAGCCAGGACTGTTTGGAAGGGAAATGGAGGGCGAGTGAACTGAAGCCCACTCCCCTGGGTCAATGCATGCTGGGAGGGGAAATAAGCTACAGTGCAGACAATTTTCGGCTTGACTGGTTTTACTTTCTCTACCAAGCCTCACGAAAACAGACTGACAAAACAAAGGACACAAAATTAATGACCCGTACATTCTGTCAATTGACTCTTAGTAACAGTGGCTAGTTCACCTTCATTTTTTTTTCTTCACATTGAACATGTCGCCCAAGGCATTGGTTAAGGTTCACTTAAGAATTCTTCAAAGGCATCATTTGGTTTTTCCTTAATTTGTTCCCCATAATTTTGGTTTTCTGCTTAGTGCCCAGAAACATCATGAAGGACTTTATTGAGGATGTAGTAAGTTTGGTCCAACTGCCCAAACTCATCTTCTTCTGATTCACCAACAATGACTTCACATCCATGGATGAAGGGAGGGTAAGTTACTTCCATCAAGTTTTCATAACGTTAAAAGTTTATTGAAACCTACTGAGTTTCCTCCAAAGGCCCATTTGAAGGTGAAAACTATCATGTACTTTACAGGGATAAGTAACATTCCAGCTGCCTATTAATGTCTGTATGCATTTATTACCTAATTATTTCTGTGATCTTTTGCCTATACCCTTTGAAGAAATCCAATCCGACTTTCCATGAAATGTGGCTAAAGAAATAAAGAACAGTAGAGAGAAAACCATCATCAAGATGGAAGACTGAAAAGGTACAAATGGAACTTTGAACACGCACGTGTACTCTTTGTAAAGATGCTTGTATTTTTTTGTTGTGATTATACCTTTATGACTAACACATAGAGTATTTCATCATCCCTCTGACACTTGGATAAGTTTCCAAGATGCTCGATAGGTGAAAGAATCCTTAGATCTAGTATGTCACTCTCTTTACATCTAGCCATTTCCAAGCCCATTCTGGCCTTCATCCTCTCTTCCACCAGAATCCTGGACTCTGCCTCTGAGATCCCGTGCTATGCAGACTGAATACTCATCTTTTTTTGCCTTGGTTTCACTTTCCAGTTAATTCTAAATCAATCTCCTCTTTCCCAGCTCTACCCCATATATATCCCATTGCCCTGTTTTATTTTCCTATGTCAAAATGTAAACTTTTTGAGAACAAAGACTGTATTTTGCCTCTTTTTATATCCCTAGCACTTGGCACAGTGGCTGCCACTTATTAAGTACTTAATAAATACTTTTTACTTCCTTCATGGCACTCATTCTTTCTCCTTTATGGTAGCCAACATTAAGGCAATTAGCCTGATGACTCAAAAGATCAATAGGACTCCAAACAATAATCACCATAATAATAATAAATACAACTGACATTTCCATAGTGTCTCGATGTTTGCAAAATATTTTCCATACATTATCTCACTTTAACCTCAAACCAACTCTAAGAAATAGATACACTAAAGGTATTTATTAGATCCATTTTACAGATGAGAAAACCAAAGTTCAAAATTGCTTACTGGAATGCCTATAATCACATCGATAGTATCAGAGATGAGATTTGAACCCAAATATTTCTGAGTCCAAGTCCAATGCCTTAGCTGTCATACCAACTTAAAATATTAACTATATAACTCATAAACCTCGAGGGTAGTGTTGTACAATAGAAATAGTACTTCCTGGAAGACCCAAGTTCAAATCTTTGGGCAAGTTGGGCTTCAGTTTACTTTTCTTTAAAATGAGGAGGTTGATATCAGATCTTCCTTCCAGAACCTATAAGCATCAACAGTTGGGTTGTGAAGGAGTGGCCACTCTATAAATTAAAAATAGCAGATGGCTCAAGGTGCCTATTGGTCTTGAGTGCCAAAGAAAGATGGTAATCCCCAGAAGTTCCACTGTGGGATAAGCATATCAGGAGAGTTTTGCTTATATAAGGAAAGTAAAAGTCCCCCTAACTCAATGAAAATCAAATTGTTCTGTGTCACTGAGTTTATTTGCAGAGCCCAAAACAATTCTTTAACAGAAAATCATTCTTAAATCAGGTTGCCAGGGCATGCTGAAATTTGGGGATGCAGAAGAATGAAGATTAATTCCCAGACCCACCAAAGAAGCCATCATCTACTTCCCATGTGAAAGAATAATAAGGCTTCATCCCACGAGTTTTACATCAGTCACCACTCCAATGCAATTGGACTGAGAGGAACCTTCGAGGTCATCTCATCCAGAAGAGCAAAACTCAAAAGGAAATGAGGACCGTGATATATAAGAATCCCTATGGGTCACATATTGACTTCGATTTAAAATGTAATATTGTCTATATTTTATTGCATTTTCTTTATTTTGTTAAATGTTTCCCAATTACATTTTAATCTGGTTAGGCCAAACTTGGCCAAGGACATATATTTGATACCTCAGATCTAGCCCAATCTTCTCATTTTCCAGATGCAGATCCATAGAGCACCAGGGTTAAAGACTGGAAGACTAGACTTCAAAGCCAATCTCAGACACTTACTAGCTGTGTGGCTCTGGACAAGTCACTTATCCTTGTTTGTCTCAATTTATTCATCTGTAAAATGAGAATCATAATGGTATCTACCTCCAATGCTCATTCAGCAGCTGGGTGGCCCAATGGACACGGTGCTAGACCTAATGTCAGGAAGATTCATCTTCCTGAGTTCAAATATGGCCACAGACACTGACTGATTGTGTGATCCTGGACAAGTCACTTAACCCTGTTTACCTCAGTTTCCTCACCTGTAAAATAAGCTAGAGAAGGAAATAACACAGCTGCAATATTTTTGCCAAGAAAACCCCAAATGGGGTCATGAAGAGTCAGATATGACTTAAAATGACTAAACAACAACCAGTGTTTGTTTACTTCCCTCCTCCTCCAAGTGGCTGAAGGAATAAGTAGTGAGAATAGAATTCAGATTCTAAATCTGGAACTCTCCCCAAATGGATCATGACGTAAGCATTTCTACTATCCAATAAAGTCAGTATTTTAAGAGACTTAGATCAGTGAACTCTCCACAAGAATTCTTGGTCTACGTCCCCATGATGTCAGCGGAGACTGGGGCTGAAGAAGGAGGATCCCAATAAATGAAGAGTACCATTTTCTATCTATAAACTTCCCAGACAGCTTTAAAATATGATAGCAATGTATGCTTGGTGCCTGAGTTGTATCAGTCAACATTTCTATTACAAATACTTGATTTCCAAGGGTTTATAATTCAGCTGTGAAAAGTTGCTTTCGAGACAAAGTTGGCAGCCAAGCTGCAGGCAGGAGTTTATCAAACTGAACAAATCTTTGTTAGCTATCTCTCAGTTGTGAGGGCCAAATCCTGTTCCCAGTTAGACATGCCAAACTTCCAATGACTTCCATGCCAGCAAGAGACCTTTATCCGCCCCCTCCCAAACCTCCTCTACAAGAGCCTTCTCAGTTCCATTTAAGAGACTGCCAGGATCCAACTCCCATCCTGAACAACCCAGCAGGAGCGATGCCATATTCATGGGATGGTACCCAGGAGAACGTGCAGCTTGGGACCTTGCCTAACATGGCAGCAACCCTCCAGAAGGAGCCCGGCCTTTTGAATGGAGCTACATAATGCATTCAAGAAAATTCAAGGGAAACTTAGGTCAATTGTCCCAGTTGTAACCCCAAACCGCAATAATTTCTTTAAAATCCACATGGGGATAGCTCCAAATCTGGAACTAGTTGCCTTGCTACTTCTAACAATTCAAGTTGGGAAGACCAGATAGCCAGTGTTACGTACAACATTAACATCCTTTTTGAGCACACATTTAGAGGCACTCCATGACAGGTACTAAAAGATCAGATATAATTTATAGAAAGTTGTCCCAGAATTGCATTTTAATCCATAATCATTTAATCAGCATAAATACACAGGCTTTCCATAAGGGGGTGAGGAGAAACATCCTGTAATTTCATTAGTGTGGAGAATTCCAGAGGTGGTTATTCCCTCCTCCTCCAAAGATCAGTGAAGTGCCTTAGAGAGACAACTGGGACATGGAGATCTTAAGCGACTTGCCTGTGGTCACGAAACTCTTAGGTCACTCAGAAGCAAGTCCTAAACTTTATCAGACCCCTGATTCAATTCAATAAACAAATTAATCAATAAACATTAAAAAAAATTAGATTATACATGTACTTTTATTTTTTACATGTTTCTACATATCATGCTGGGAGAGAAAAATCAGAACAAAAAAGGAACAACTAAAGAGAAAAAACAACAAAAGAAAGAAAAAGATGAATATAGCATGTTTTGAACGGCATTCAATCTCCATGTTCACTCTCTGGATGCAGGTGAAATTTTCCACTCAAAGTTTTCAATAAACATTTATTAAGTGTTTGCTGTATGCCAGATTTGGGGGGAGAGAAAAACCTTAGAAACAATTCATTGACTTCCCACATGGAATTTACAAGCTCTGACACCTATTAGCTATGGCAGTATAAACAGATAAATGACCTTTATTTATATAGGATCATAGATTTAGAACTGGAAGAAAATTTAGAGAACATCTCATTGAGAGCTTCTTAACCTGGGGACCATGAATGTGTGTTTGGTTTGGATTGTAGGCAATTGGGGTTAAGTGACATGCCCAGAGTCACGCAGCTAATAAATATCTGAAGCTGATTTTAAACTCAGATCCTCCTGACTCCCGGGCCTGGTGTTCTATCCACTGTACCATCTAGCTGCTGCCATGAATATGATTTTTTTAAATGTTTTGATAATTATATTTAATGTAATTGGCTTCCTTTGTAATCCTATTCATTTTTTTTCCCCTGAGGTAATTGGGTTTAAGTGATTTGCCCAAGGTCACACAGCTAGGAAGTGCTAAGTGTCTGAGACCAGATTTGAACTCAGGTCCTCCTGACTTCAGGGCTGGTGCTCTATCCACTGGACCACCTAACTGCCCCTCATTTTAATTTTTGCATTTAGAAGCACTGTTCTATGGGAAGGTATCCATAGGCTTCACCCCTTACAAAAGATTCTATGATCCATAAAATAACATGACCTAATGTAACATTCTAATTTTTATAAGAGAACACTGAGACCCAGATAGGAAAGATTAATTATCCAAGGATGCACAGGTAGTCGGGAGAAGAGGCAGAATTTTAAGGCCAGACTTCTAATGCTAAATCCAGAACCTCTTTGCTATCCTGCACTACTTCAGTGGTGTGGGAATTCTACCTGTGGAATGGGAATAATAATTCTTATACCTCTTACTCCATAGTGTTGTGGATAAGAAAGCTCTTAGAAAAGTTTCAAGCGTAATACAAATTTGTAACTACCTGAATCCAAAAAGATTCTGTGACTTTAACACCTGGGACCGGCCCCTATGGGGACTCCTCTCACTAACCCAGATTAGAATTTATCTCTGACTTAAAAGTCCTAGCCACATAGGGGTGATGCTGTGTCAGAGACAGCAATTGAACCTGGGTCTGCCTTGCTAGGTCCCAATCAGTACCAATAATAGATTCCATTAAGTGTTCTCATTTTTTTAAATTAACACTACATTTTTCCATTGGGAATAGAACCAAAGATCATATTTTATATAATTTCTAATAATGCAACTATTCATTATTTACACGAATCAGATTTTAGCTATTATCATTAAAAGGGAAGGGCAAAGCATGAATAATAATGTGTTTATAAAATCAGACCTTTAATTTCACTGCATGAAAATCTCCAGCCGACAAAATTAGTTTTACTATAGTGAAAAGATCTATAATTTATGATCTTAAAGAGTTGCCTGGGGTTCTGCTAACTATTAAGGTAAAACGACTGAGGCAGGGTCACACATCTAGTGTGTTGTCAGAGGGGAAACTTGAAGACAGCTCCTCCTGGCTCTTTGTCCATAGTGTTTATAGTGTCCGACACATAGCAGGAGATAAATAAAATGTTTGTTGACTGACTGATTGTGTCTTACTGCCCCAGACTTTTTTCACTCCCTGTCCCCTAGGCCTAGAATACTCTCCCTCCTGAATCTCTTGGACTCTTTCAAGATTCAGTCCAAATGGTGCTTTCTTAGAGACCCTTCCTATCTTCTTCCTTTCCACTTTGTTAGGGATGGTCTTTCTTCTAGTCCCTGAGATGGTCTTCCATCTATTTTGTATCTGCCTTGTGCCTAACCTGGGGCAGGATCTTCTGAGCTCATAATCTGCCATAATAGGATACACTATACCTTGACCCTAACAAATGATGCCATTTTGGTCCTCTCTAAGCACAAAGGACATGTGCAAATGGGAGATGTGCAAAATTAGAGAAGCTCTCCCAAATGTTCATATGGACTCTTTTTGGCAAAGTACTCCGAGCTCATATTGGTCTGATCAGCCACAATCAGACACACTGAAACTCGACTCTAATATAATGATGACGTTTTGGTGCTCTTCAAGTACCAAGGACAACAACAAATCATGTAAATGGCTTTCTACATGTCTCCTCCATGAGAATGTAAGTTTCTCAAGAGCAAGGATTATTTTTGTCTTTCTCTGTATCACTGATTCTTATTTTATTTTATTCATGTATCTGTGTATGTGAAGTCTGCCCCAATAGAAGAGAAGATCTGAGAGATCAGGAATTGTTTCACTTTTTGCCTATTTCCTACAATTATCAAAATTCCTATCACATACTAGATTCTTAATAGATAATGTTAATTTGTTGACTGATTACTAATAACAATAACAGCTATCATTCATGTAGGACTTACTATGTGCCAAGTACTCTGTTAAGCACTTTACAATTATTATCTCTTTTGATCTTCACAACAACCCTGGAAGGTGGGCACTATTATTATACACATCTTATCGATGAGGAAACTGAGGCAAACAGAGGTCAAGTGACTTTTTCTGGAATCAGACAGCGAGGAAGTGTCTGAGACTGAATTTGAATTCAGGTCTTCTGGATTCCAGATCACCTTGAAAGAATCTTTATTTGGTATTATAGTGGCTTGAAGACTGCATTTACCCATGGTTAGTGTCTAGTCAACTAATCAATATGGTCAGACTGCCTGGTGTTTATGGATTTTTCTAATGGCAACATACTGAATTAAAACAAGCTCAGTAGCACCTCAAAAAAAAAAAAAGGTGTGATATCAATAGGCTTATATAGATGGCAGTATCCAAGTCTAGTTTGGGTTTGCTCAATGTCTCAATCTATTCTCAAACTTGCTGGATTTGGCAAAACCCATACCCCATTTTGCCAAGCACTTTCTTCCTTAATTTATAAACCCACGTGCATTTTCAGATAAATTTAATCCATATGTCCCTGATGCTTTTATGCTTAACTCATCAAATATCGTGCTGGAAGAATCATTTGATGTCCAAGAACTGTGTGAGCCTTTTGTTACTAGAGATTTTCAAGCCTTCATCCCTTTCTTCCCTTCCACCATCCATTAAAACAGGAAGTTGAATTTTGCCAAAGATACACAAACACGAGCTTAAACTCACAGTGTATTGATCTGGCACCCAAAGAAGTGAGGTGGTTTGGGAGCTGCCTATCTGGGAAAGGGCCCAAAGTCTCCAAATGGGCCAATACTGCTTTCTTGACCTAGACCTAGACAATGGTGGACATGATTAAAATACAAAAACCACGAATTTCCAAAGTAGTAAAATAAGGAAAAGTTGGAAGTATTCACTTTCTCAAAAGGAAAACTATTTCTAAAAAGTGAGAGCTAGAAAGGATCTCAGAGATCATTTATCAAAAGTGTTCGATTTCTTTTGTGTCTTGGACCCATTTGATGGCAGGCTGGTAAAGTATTTGGATCTTTACATATTATTGTCTACATTCATAATAGAAGGAAATTCTAAATTTCAGATAGAAATTGGTGAAAATAAATATATAATTTTACTAGTTGTATAACTCAGGGAAAGTTACTTAACCCCATTTGCCTCAGTTTCCTCATCTGTAAAATGAACTGGATAAGGAAACAACAGACCCTAGAATATCTTTCCCAAGAAAATGCCAAATAGGTTCACAAATGAAAACAACTGAAAAACAACAAATTTTTTCCCCATCTAAGTTTACAGTTTTCTTAAAATCTATACAGATTAAGAACTCCTATCTAGATGGATACCCCAGAACTTAGATCAATTACTAGACTCTGATCTCATCTATGTGTGAATAAGGAAAAGGCAGACACAAAAGAAAAGGGTTGACAATCTTTTGAATTCTCCTATGCTATCTCAAAGAGGATGATTATTTTGATAAGGACTAATGATCTATCACTGACTGATGCTACCTTTCTCAGGACCAAGAAGTCATGGACTCAAGATACAGAATAAGATATACAATATTGAACATGGACAAAGTGGATCTTTGTATGGTTTTACTATGCATTTTTACAAGAGTTGTATTTTTTTTTCAATTTTGATGGCTAGAGATGGATAAAAAAGAAAAAAATTCTTATTAATGGAAAAAATAAAACAACATAAAATAAATGAGATTCATCCAGGCAAGGAGGAGGAAGGCAATCATTTCCATTGTCCTAGCCAACCAGATGATCCAAGAGACGACCACATTGACTAGAAACCAATTAAGGCACGAACCTGGAAAGGGCTCATTTTTCAATCCTACATTTTTCATGGTAGAATGTTTAAAATATAGTACCACAAAGAGACCTGTAAGTTCACTGAATTGATGAAGAAACTCTCCTAAATATCACAACCCTACCACATGTACACATGAGCACACTACCTTCTTTACATACAACTAAAGAAAGGAAGATGCAGAGAAACTGGTAAGAGTTAAAATCTAGGTCCATCCAAGGGCTATTCCAAGGACCAGACTTGCTAGGAGTTAGGTCAGCCACTTAATGAAGATGTTATTAGTTTCTTCTTTTACTTGGCCACCCACTAATAGATAAATCTTCTGCTTTGTTGTGAGAGGGCTTGGGATATATAATCCCAAATCATATTTATCACACTGAAGAAATTGAGGAGTTAACATAGTTCAGTGCATGGGGCCTAGAATTAGGAAGACCTGACTTTAAATCCAAGCTTAAGACATATACTAGCTGTGTGACCTGGAAAGGTGACTTTGGTTTGCTTCAGCTTTCTCAACTGTAAAATAAGGAAGGAAAAAACCCAGCATGGCCATTGTAGGATTGTTGTAAGGATCAAATTTAAATAATATTTGTAAAGCACTTAGGAATATAGTAAGCACTATATGAATGTTACCTATTACTACTATTAACAAGGGTGTCTGACACATAATAAGTGCTTAATAAATGCTTTTCTTTGGGGTGAAAGTTATTTAGAATCTCACAGAGAGTTACCAGAGTATTAGGACCAGTTCTAAAGCCTCCTGTCTTCAGTTAAACACTGTTTTTCCTGTTCTCTATCAGAAGTTCTAGGTTCCTTCTCTCCTTGGGTATGACCTTCATCTTTTACTGGAAAGAAATATCACCTGTGTGAGCATAATGATTAGGAGCTCCCCACAAAAGCTGGATGATTAAACCAGAGTCTTGCAAGATAGATGTAAACATGGGGGTGGGCTGGGAATACTGACATCATTGTAATAAGAGTAACCATTTGTAAAGCTTTAAAATTTGCAAATTGTGGATTAAATATATTTTTCCATTTGATCCTCTCAAGGTAGGTAGGTGTTTTCATGAATCCCATTTTACAAAGATGGAAATTGAGGTGGACAAAAGTTAAGTTTACTAAAGGCCACATAGCTATTGTTTCTGAGGCAGAATTTCAATTCTAGTCATCCTGATGTGCAGTGTTCTATGCATTGGGCCACCTAGTCTGGCTCTATTTGATAATTGTTAAGTGAAAGTCATGGAAAAAAGGAAATGTAAAGGGAGTGAGAGAGTCCTAAAATGATCCATCTCTCCATACTAGAAATTAGGATGGCACAATGTATAGAACAGCTGGATTGGAGATAAGGAGATATAGGTTAGGATCTTGCCTCAGATGTTCACTGACTCTGGAAGAAAGCTCTCAACACTCCCATTTCCTTATCTGAGTGATAATGAGGGATAATGAAGGACATAAAAGCACTGACTTCCCTGAGTTGTTGGGAAATTTTCACCCCTTAAAACAGCATAAACGTTAATTACTATTATTACCATCTAAATTAAGTGCCATAAATAATTCAGACCCTTTTGGTTAAGGGTTATAGCTATTGGGTCTGGACTTGTGGTTGCATTAGTATAGGGAAACTCCCAATATTTTCAATCACTCCACTGATGAAGATCAAGGATATCTGTTAGAGTCAGTCAACAAGCATTTATTAAAAGCCTACTATGTGCCAGGAACTTTCTCAAATACTGGAGATATAAAGAAAAGCAAATTAGTTGTCCCGCCCCAGCTAATGGGGGAGCTGGTGTGCAAACGACTCTATATACAAAACAAATCATAAGCAATCAAGGGAGATAACACTAGCTTTAAAAGGCATGGAAAAAAGGCTTCTTGTAAAAGAGGATTTTATTTGATACTTGAAAGAAACCAGGAGGTAGACATGAGGAGAAAGGGTACTCCACATTGGAGATGGGAGAATGAGAGCAGCAGTAAAAATACCCAAGTGCAAATGTTGAGTGTATTTTGTAAGAAACACAAAGGAGGCCATAATCACTGGAAAGCCAAGTAAAAATGGTGATGAAGGTGTAAAAAGATCAGAAAAGCAAAAGGAGTCCCAGTAATTAAGGGCCTTAATGAGATAGGAACAGTTTTGCATGTTTTGCCAGATTTTTTGATATATTAATTGGATTGGCTAATTTTTTTTCCCCTCAACTTCTTTCTCGTCTTAAAAATATCTTCTTTATTATATGGAATAACTTTCTGGGAAGAAGAGGGGAGATTTAGAGGAAATTTAGATGAAGTAAAATTAAAAGGTATCAATAAAATTTATTTAAATACAATTTAATTTAAAAGATATTATTGCTTTACAGCTTAAAAGGAAAATTAAGAGTGAAAATTTAAAAGAATCCATAAAATTTATTTAAAGAAAATTTAATTTAAAGAAACCTTTATTTAAAGAAAATTATTACCCTATAACTTAAAATCCTTGAGCGCTTTCTGAGGGTATAGAAAGAGTAATTTCCCTACTTCACGTAACTAGTATTTGTTCAAAGAAGAACTTGAACTCAGCTCTTCCTGAATCTATCCCCCCACATATTACACTGCTTCTTAGCTAGATGGATTAATAAGTCTCTTATAGGAATAAAATTTGGTGGAAAATTTGGGTAGAAATTCTGTCTGCATCACAATCAAAAGACAGGATTATCTGTCCATTTTATAATACATCCAGCTATGTTATGAAAGGCTCCTTTTCTTCAAACCCCATTGTCCACACTTTGAGCTTCTCATCTATCCGAGCTTCCAAAGGATTCAATTTTCTGTTTCTAGCTGAGTTAGGACAGCATGACCAAGCTGCAGTGACTTAGGAGCAGAATAGCTCATTAGCCAGGCACATCAGATCAGAGATCCACTGCTTGTCTTTTCATTGGTATTCCAAAGTATGATTTTCACGCAGGAGAGACCTATGCTCCTGCTGCTAAGACAGTCAGACATTGTACATCAAGCTTCTCATTTGGATCTCGTACTCTAAACACCCCCACCAGAACTCACACGCTGTCCTGTTTGTCTTCACAACAAGACTAAAAGGAGCCCCGAAGAGTCCCAGATATGATATTTAACCCACTTTAAATATTCCTTCTCTAGCATGTCTAGAAGCCTGTCAAAAAAAAGTGGGGGAGGGGCCTTCAAAAATCCTCAACCTCATCTAGTTTCACCAGATTATTTTAAAAATCAAATCAAACCAATATAAATAATGGCTAGGGTTACTAACCTGCAGGGAATGTCATCCTGAATTTCCTGGAGTTTTCTATGTAACTATAAGCATGACTGGTGTATTTACCAAAAGAAGCATATACTGTATAATGTTCACTGAAAACCCAGGTCCCTAATGCAATCTGATAACCACTAGGGTGCTACTGTGACGTAAGGGATATATTACAATTTTATCCAATTCAAACAAGAAAAAAAAAAGATGGTCTTTAATGGTCTTGCCCTCTAAACAAATACCTCGCCTGTTCTACTCAACTTAAAATTCAAGGTTAGATATGTCATACTGAAATAAATTCTGGGGAATAGTCCCAGGGTATAAGCCGTGTGGCACTGAAATATGGTTTTATTATTCAATCAATGCACTTTAGGAAACATTTGAAGGGACCGAATGAGGGAAAGAAGCCAAGATTTTAACTAATCACTTGGCCCATATGGCCATGCAGAACACTAAACTTTCTAAAGATAGAAAGAAGCACTGTGATGATATTTCAGTCAAATGTTGTTCAGTTGTCTGAGACATTCTTGGGGTAGAAATCTTAGAATCTAAGAAGCTTAAGGGGTTTCGGGGTGGAAAGGGATTCAATTTGTTCTGTTTGTTAATAGAAGGCTGAAGCAGGAGCATTGGATGGCTAACAAGCTAGCTCTCTACTCTACTGTATCTCAGCGAAAATTAGGAAGGGCATAAAAAGCTGTCCAGAATTTTATATTCAATTGATATGAAAATTGTTATATCGCATCAACAAATCCAACAAATCTGGGCCCAAAGATCTCCGGCTCCAATCCACATTCACTCAAGCATATAGAACACATGAGCCTAGACAAATGGTCATTCAGCCTTCCCCTGAATACTTTCAGTAAGAGGATATTTATTGCCTCGAGGGACAATCTACTGTTGTTGATATAGTTTATCCTTTTTCCAAGAGGACAATGACATCATGGGGCGATATCTTGACTTGTGAATGAATTGGATTTAAGTGAGGCAGATTTGAAGCTCAGAATCTGTTGATCACATCACCTGGAATTAATATTTAGGTTCTATTAAGGTCCCTTTCAACTCTAAATATCTGACCCTATCACAGATAAATAAGATGTAAAATGTGTTAAATATACT
Source organism: Antechinus flavipes (assembly GCF_016432865.1). Lineage (NCBI taxonomy): Eukaryota > Metazoa > Chordata > Mammalia > Dasyuromorphia > Dasyuridae > Antechinus > Antechinus flavipes. The sequence goes on from NC_067400.1 coordinate 27,201,998, forward strand.
ACAAAGTCATTTCAGTAAGGAGAAAGCACTTATTGGAGAGAATGGCAAAGAGCTTGGGATAAATGTATTTTGAAGGATGCTAGGGATATTCCTAGTTGGAGGTGAGGCAAGGAGTACCTTCCAAAAATATTAAAAAGTAGATTTGAGAGAGTGTGGTTTTTCCCATTTTTCTAGTGGTGTCTTAAAGTTTAGCACAATATTTTGCATACAGTAAATGCTTACTAAACACTTCTTTTATTGATATAAAACTCCAACATTTACATAAGCTTTCTGAAAACAATTCAACAAACACAAGAAGTACCTAGAAGTACAGTGACTGACACATAGTAGGCACTTAAAAATGCTTCTTGAGTGATATTTTTGTTGCTTTGGTTCCCCCTTCATATTAATGGCCCCTTTAGGAACCGTTTTCATCCCTGTTCCCCTCCCCAATCTTTCCACTGAATCTAGAACTGTTCTCTGTTCTAGGAATGGAAACTCTCTACCAAAAGAAGTTGGTACTTTCTTTTCAATTTATATTCATAGAGAACTGCCTAGATCACTTAGACATTAAATATCTTGCCGAGGATCACGCAGATAGGGTGTGTCAAACTCGGCATTCTGATGTTGTCTTCCTTGTCCTGAAACCAGCTCTCCATCCATCAATTCAGTCTACACTTGAAATAAAGCTCTTCACATAAGATTGTTCGGTAAGTGAACATTGGGTTAATATTTACCAGATACTACTGTAAGTCCCTGTAATAAAAATTTCTCTGGAAAAAAGAACAATAACACTTGAGCCTTGCCTTTTCACTAATGGACCTTGTGATAAGACATAAGATAATGGAGAGTGCTCCCTCCCTTTTATAATTAATTTGCAATAATTTTTACAAGCTATATTTTCTTGACTTGATATTGCTTATGTCTGCCAATAGAATGTAATCTCTTTGAGGGCAGAGACTATTTATTTTTTCTCTTTGTAGAGCCGAAAACATAGCACCGTATCAGTCATTTCTTAGGAGCCTATTATGAGCCAGGCACTGGGGATACAATGGAGTGCAAAAGACAGCCCTGACCACTCATAATCCAATGACAGACAACCATCATGCAAGTGACTCTATAAAAACAAGAAAGAGCTAGGATAATATAGAATATGAGATCAACTCAAGAGGAAGGCAGTAATAATAGAGGGGAATCAGTAAAGTCTCTCTGTGAAAGGTGGGATTTTAGTTAGAACTTGAAGGAAACCAGGAGACGAAGATGAGGAGCAAGAGGATTTCAGGCATGGAAAACCACCAGAGAAAAGACATGAAATGGAGAGGTGGAGTGTCTTGTATGAGAAATGGAGAAAAAGTTGATGTAACTGGATTGCAGAGAAGGAAGATGTAATGGAAGGCTCTTAATGGGCTAGATTACAAAGAGCTTTTAAAAGTCAGTAGATTTTATATTTGATCTTGGAGGTAAGGAGGAGTCATTGAAATTTACTGGATAGGGGTGAAAGGGGGAAATGATCAGATCAATTTGAAAAGTGGGCTGGGGAGGGGACCAACTTGAGGCAGGCTGACTGACCAGAAGGTTACTGAAGTAGTTCTAGGATGGTGTGATGAAGAGCTGCACCAGAGCAAGTGCAGCTTCAGGTGAGAGGGAACCTGGAGTCAAGACAATCTGAGTCACATCCTCCCTCTATCCATAGTGCTTAGGGGCAAGATGCTTAATCTATCAGTCCCTCCAGAATCTCTTTAAGACTACAAGTTGCCAATTTGCAATGATGGAGTTTCTACACCAAAAGTTTCCACCCCCATTACCACACACACACACACACACACACACACACACACACACACACACACAAAAGTTCTTCAAATAAACCTTTGCCCAAAGTAGGCACTCAATTAATGCTTGTTGGATTGGATTGACTGTGCATGTTAATGAATAACTATAATACAAGTCAATTGTAATATGTTCAAATGATCAGACAAAATGCAATCAGTAAAATCATCCCCAAAACCAAAAGAACTTTACAATGAATGGGACCCTCTGCAGAAAGGGAGATTGTCCAGTCTCCAGAGGCTCCCCGATCAAATCATAGAGCCAAAGGCATAGAGTGGGCTGGAGAGCCAAGTCCTAGACAAAGAGATCCCTGGAACATTTAGCTATCATATACCAAGCTGTTTTAAGCAGGTAACTAATCACTTTGTGCAGATAAGAGGAAAAAATAACACCCAGCCCAAATTGTGTTGGCTGGCTTAATATTTATCCATCTCCTGAGAAAATATTTTGGAATAATCATTCAATTTCTAAATTCATGTTGCCAGTTTTCTTCCTTTCTTTCCTAATGTTTGGGGGGGGGGTCTCTGCTCTGATTTCTAGATTAACTAAGCCACTCCCCAAACTGACCCATTAAATTCCATATCCCTATTGTTTAATAGTGTAAATCTAGGCTTATAATAACTGGAGCTGGAAAGACTCTTTTTTTATTACCAGAAAATGTAATGTGACTTGGGGCTTCATTAAAAGAAGCATTGCTTCTAGGAATCAGGAGCTGATAGAATCCTTCACATTCTGCCCCCCATCAGACAATATCTGGAGAACCGTGTTCACTTCTAGGCAACACATTTTAGTAAAGGTAGTGATAAACTGGAGAAGATCTAGGGAAGACTTAGGAGAAGACCTAAGGAAGGTAATAATGGAGGAGGTTCTGTAGCCTATGATATGAGGATCAGTTGAAAAAATGAGAATGTTTAGCCCTGGAGAAGAGCCGACAAGAGAGGTGGGGGAGATGACAGCTGTGTTCAAGTACCTGATAGGCTCTGACATAGAAGAGGAATTAATTAACCTTGCTCTTTGTATACAACCCCTTCTGACTTCTGGATAAGGAGAGTAAACCCCGGATTGGAAAAGTGATTTTTCCCATGGTCACATTAATAGTATGTAACAACTACCTCATAGGGTTGTTGTAAGAATCAATAAGATAACATATGTAAAGCATTTAGCACAGTTCCTAGCATATTACAGGTGTTTAATAAATGCATATTGACTAACTGACTAGTAGCAGTAACCAGCAATGTTGAATTAAAGCACCGAGATTGGAGAAGCTTATTACTGGGTTAGCACAGGGTGATAACATTTTTAACCATGGCAACTCTCAGCAGCCATCCACTAAATCTTTTTTAATTTTTTCATTTATTTAAGTTTTAATTATACAATAAAACAAGCATTTCGATTACACAGTATAATAAAAAATTCATATAAGATCCCATTAAATATTAAATTAAATATCTTTCTTAATCTTAGAGGAGCTGCAATCTGCATCAGCGAGAGAACACACAGGCGTTAGTGAATTAACAGTCTTAAATTACCAGAATATCAAAAAATCAGGATGTTCAGGAAGTTCTGAGGTTGTTCAATTAAGTGGAATTAGCAGCTTTGTATCACTGCTTTTCAATATTATCAAAAGATAGAGGCTATAATGTTTCTGATGTTTGGTCCATTAGAGGTTAATGTTTGCAGCAGGAAAGGTTGGATTTCTCTGGTTTCTTAAAAAGACAAACTCAGAAATCTCCCGTTGAAATCTACCACTTGCAATTAACTCACCTCACCACCGCACTTCTCAAGAAGTCATTTCAAAACAAAAGTCTAACCTTTCATTACATGGGCATTTTCATTAAAAAGAAATCAGGCCCATTCTGTGCTTGTATTAGAAATAGAACCTAATCTCTCACAGGTTGCTCTTATTTTCCTCTTGCTCTCTAGGGAGAACATGCTGGCCACGATTTTTTGGCTCTGCCCTTTGGTTGCAAATAGTGTCATTGTTCTTGGTTAAACCTGGATAAGCTCTCCCTCCACCTCTCATTTTTTTGGTTTAGAGCTCAAATAGCCTCCATGGCCAGGCCCCACTTTCCAAAGGGCACCACGGCCAATTTCTTCCCCTTTCACACATCCGTACAAAGTGGTCGAAAAATTGCCTCTGGATCCTTCCGTTCTCCCAGAGAAGAGCGTCCTGTAGGCCAAATTCTAACTTTTGGAAGTTAGGAGGATTTTAGAAACCATTAGGAAAAAAAATAATAATCCGCAAGTTGAAGAGTTGGTTGGTTCAAATTCTGGGGTCATATCCCCAAGTCACCTTTGCCTACTACAAAACTATAATGTCTAGAGAGCACTGAATATGTTTGGACTTATTAACTGGATCAGACCACGAATTCCAACTCATGGGCCTCTCGGTATGAGCCAGGAACAGTGAAAAACTTCTTAGTCACAGAATGCCAAGAAGCTTAATCATTCCCCTTGACACCTTCCTTAAGATATTTATCTAGTTCATCAAGATCTTTCTTTAAACATAATCAAAAGTTCAACTCCAATGTGGGCTCTGTCCCAGTTAAGAATACTTCAATTTGTGGAGCCTGATTTAATTGGATTTTATCACATTAAAAAAAAATCAAATACATAAGAAGGGGCCAATACAAAGTCACTTTTCATTATTTTGCTCACTGATCTAAATCATTTGTAGAATTCAAATTCAAATGGTCTGTAAGAATGAAAAACAAACAACTATGATACATATTCATATAGTGCTTCAAAGATTGCAAAGAAGTTTACATATATATATATATATATAATCTCATAAATAATAATAATGAGAATGAGGATGATAGTATTTCCAAAGCAGTTAAAGGTTTACAAAGTACTTTAATGTTAACCCATTCAGTCCTTAGAACAACCAGGCAAGATAAGTGTTATTATTATCCATATTATATAGATGAAGAAACTGAGTCACCAAGTTAAGTGACTTGCCCAGAATCACATAGCTAAAAAGTATCTGAAATAGAATATGAACCCATATCTCTTTGGCTGAAATTCCAATATTCTTTTAACTCTGCTGGAGTGCCTCTGAGAAAATAATAATTTAGCTCAATGTTCAAAATATTGAAAAACAGCTTTCTACTCTTTCCATACTCTTTTCTAAGTTAATAATATTCAAAATAGAATCAGTTCAGACGCTCTTGATTTATACTGTGATCACTGGGAGAAAGGCCGAGTTGAAGTTTACCTTTGCATCTAAGAAACAAAGGGTTTGATACAATGTAAATACTATAAGACTGTGAAGGAAATGACAAAGCTATTCAGAGAAATCCATGGCCATAAGCCAAATAAATTACAGCTCATTTGGCTATATACACATTTACATACATACATATATGTGTACATATACATTTCTATACAGGCATGCATATATATATTGCATTATATGTGTGGATGTATGTATGATACATCACAGATATGTGTTTAGATTTTCTTTCTCAAAATCAAAAGACCTTAAGCCCCAAACTAAAACTTGAAAAGGAAGAAAACCTTAAATCTAAACCTCCAATCCAATTCTATGCATGCAAAACAGCATCTTCACATGTGTTCACACACATATATTTATATACAGGGAGCCTAGGTGACTTGTAATCAAGTAAACCATATTTATATATAATTTAAATATTTTTATTGCAGGCATAATGATCACCAAGGTTTACTATGGATTGGAATCCAAGAGATCATTATCCCCCCCCTTTAAAAATATTAAATTGATATATAAATGATGTGTATTAATTCTTTGATAGAGCTATTATCTTGAGAATTGATGTTCCTTTCTCCAACTGCAGAGACTGCAACTAATCTGTGTTTCTCATCTTTGTTTGACTCTTGCCTTAACTTCGCATAAAATCTTCATATGGAAGACACCAAACAAACTCAATTCCTTTTTTTTAGATGCCAAAATATTTCTTGGAGACCAATGGAGCCCATGGGCTCTCCATACATAATCCTTTGCTTCAGGAACTGGCCATTTTCCTACATATCATAGTTGAACAACATTCTTTATTGATTTGTTTTGGCCTGTGTAGATAATTAGGCCAATTCTTTTGAGTGATTATGGATCTCCTTTGCCATGTTATAGGGTTTGATATGATGAGTATCAATTTGAGTCTTTGTTGTTATTGTTATTGTTATTTATCCTTATTTCCCCTCGTTCAGAATAAAATTATGAATGGAATGGGAATGGGAGTAGTAATGACTGAAAAAAATATGCTCATTGATTTCCCTACATTCTAATTGGATTTTAGAGCATAAAGTAAGCATAAGGAGTTAGCTGACAAAGCAAGATGGTATTATTCCCCACTCTTTCTTTTTACCTCCATTGAACTAGCTCAGATTCTAATTTATATTATAATTATTTGTAACTGTCTTTTTTATCCCAGGACATAGTAAGCTCCTTGAAAGGAGAAGCCATGTTTCATCTCATTCTTTTGTCTCCAATGGTTTCTACAACCTTTTCTACATATCAATTTTTAATAAATATTTGTTGAATGAATATTTAGTAAATGGTAGATATAGTTCGTTGCTCAGGGTTATGCATCAAAGTTAATTCTATGACTAAAGTCAAGAGTCTTATGACAGTCAATGGATTGGAAGACATCTATCTAATCTTTCCACACTGAAATGGAGTCATTTCATGCACGTTCACTGGTCCAGAGTACAATATTTACCACATTTATAGGGGAAACTTTGGGATCTCATTATGCATGTCCTTCTGCACATCGTTGCTGATATCAGGGGTAATAATATTTATTTTCTAGATCTAATCCTTGGGCAAAATAAAAGGACCTGAAACATCCCCCAAAGGCTAATGTCACCATGGAGCTATATTTTATCTAATGGATTATGGTAGAATAGAAAGGCCCACATCCCATTGAATAAAGGCCAGGCACTGTCCTAGGTTCTTGGAATACAATTACAAAGAATGAAGTCATTTCCAATTTGGGCATTAGGTTATACCCATGTTCATACTGCATGTTTACAATAATCCTCTATTGCATGACACAATTTGAGCAGGCAAATGAGTCGATCTAAACTTTCCTATGGACAGATTTAGATTTCTGAAGTTTTCTGCATAAAAAACTATTATTGACTTGTTACAGAAGTTGAATTCATCCTGCTTAAAGGCAGCAGACTTTTTTCCAACCTGATTTTCCTTAGCTCGATCAGTTGTTAATAAGATTAATAACAGCTAAAATTTATAGAGTGTGTCCCAAAAACTTTAGAAATATTTTGAGCTTGGTTTCCGTCGAGTTGACAAAATTTAAGCTAAAATCATTAAGTTTAAAGCTACAATAAGACTTTTGAGATACCCCATATGGTGCTTTAACAGCTTATAAAGCTCTTTTACAACTATTATCTCATCTGATGCTCATAACAATCCTCTGAAGTAGGTGCTATTATTGGCCCCATTTTAGAGATGAACAAACAGAGCCGAGAGGTTAAAAGGCAGGTAGGGAGTATCTTGAGGAAGGATTTGAAACAGAATTTCCTGACTCTAAATCCAATACTGTGCCAGTTACCTGTCTCTAAGAATCACTTTGAAAACTTTGACAATCAGAGCTAAGAGAATCCAGAAATTCCTGCCTGTTGTTCTTGGCTTTGAGTGGCTGGAATAGGAAGCAGGGACCTTTACTGGTGAGTCTGCTGAAGCAGAAGTAGAGTGGAGGCTGTTCCCAGCATACTCAGCTCATAAATCAACCTTAATTTGGGGCATGGGTTCTTCACCTATAAGGGACAACATATATGCTATGATATATGGTAGATGATGGCACCCTTGAGCTGTTCAGTCTAAATTACTGCTCACAAATGAAGTACTGAGCTGGTTCAGAGCTTGGCAATACAGATCACATTGTCACTAATATATCTGTCACTCTTCATTGAATTCTATGCAGATAAGATGTGACAGATATGAAAAGGGTGGATCCAATGCAGATGTCACAGATATGAAGGGAAGGGGGGGATGTTCCTGAAGATATTCTCAAATAAAAATCAAATAAATCTAAGAAAATCTGAAAAATAAGGCCCAAATCCACATCAATTATATGATGATCTACTATTTACTTTTTATTTGGTTTTGTTTCTTAGTCAGGAACTATGATTTCATTGAATTAGGAATTTCTAGTGTAGAAACTCACTCGGCCAATGTATATCAGCAACTCTTTCACAATTTATTATCTTAGGACCAGAGGCACTGAGACATACACTGATTCTTAAAAATAAAGAACTTGTTCCCAGGTCACCTTGATTACTAGCTCACACCTCTATCTCTTAAGCCACACTGCTTACTGGCCTATAGAAAATGACACAATTCTCCCCCAATTTGTAGATTTAGAGGCCTACAGCTTAGAAAAGAGATAGATTTGTACTCATCACACACGGAATTGTGGAATGATTCAGTATGGAAAAGCTATTTATAACATTATTCTTCATTGAAATACTATGAATATCAGAATATATACTGCTCAACTCAATCAACCCATCAACTAACAGTATGAGTCAGGTGCCATGCTGGGAAGTCAGATAGCTTGGATAAAGTCATAGATGGCAAACTCATCGGACTTGCAGATGGCATTAAATTGGATAGGATAGATAATAAACTAGATAAAAGAATTGGAATTCAAATGGATCTTGACAGGTTAGAACAACGGGCTGAAACTAAGAAGATGAAATTCAATAGAGAGCAACAACAACTCTTATGTGACTACAAAAGTCAGCTTCCCAAGTACAAGCTGGGGAAGTCATGGTTACAGTCAACAATGTAATAAGCAAGCAATAAAACTAATGAAATCTTGAGCTTCATTAAAAGATGCATAGATTCTAAGAACAGAGACTGAAGAGTCCCACTCTGCCCACTCAGATTTTGTCTGAAATACTATGTTTTAATGTGGGTGCCATAGTTTAAGAAATGCATTGAGAAGCTGGAGAATTTCTGGAAGAGAATTTCTGGGATGGCTTGGGCCTTGAGTCTAACCACATGGGGGAACAGTGTGTATTTGGCCTGAAAACAAGAAGACTGCAGGAGGACATAATAGCAATCTTCAAGTAGTTATTGGATTAGGCATGTTCCATTTGGTACTATTTGCCTAGAATTGGGAATAGGGGATTCAAGTTACAGAGACACTGATTTATATTTGATATCAGGAAAAAATCTTCCTAATCATTTAGAGTATATAAACAAAATGGGCTGTCACAAGAGGCAATAGGTTCCCCATACTATAATGTCTTCAAACACAGGATAGATAATCACTTAATCAAAAAAGATTATAGTAAGAATTCCTTTCATATATGGATTGGCTTATATTGTTCCTGAAATCCCTTCAGACTTTCAAAATCTATGATTTTTGGATTTTTCCATGAAATCCTTTTTCCATCCTTCCAAGCTGCTTCTCCATTGAAATGATATAAGAAGGATAGAAACCTGTCCTGTATAATTGCCCCAGATATCTTCCACACATGGATGGCTGTATTCTCTTCCATGGATTCCTCCAAGAAAGTTCCAATCCTGCTGTGTGCAAGACACCTTTCCTGGTCTCCATGTCCTCCTCCATCCCTCCCCATCCTTCCCATGCTTTCCCTTTTTAGTTTCCCTTCATCTACTTTATATATGCCTTTTATATACTTAGTAATTCTCATGTTGTCCCTTTCTTGGAATATAAGCACTAGGACTTAACCCGTAGAAAGAACTTAATAAGTGCTTATTGGTTGACTAAACTATGTCAGTGATCACTGCTTATCAGTCAAGGTGCTGCCATTCTGGGGAGGCTTTAGGTATAGACCCAATGGTGAATTGTCTTCCTTTAGTCAAATGACCAGTCTAATTCAGTTGGGGACATTTATCGTTCTCTGAGCTCACAGAGATATATTTTAGAGATATTCCAGTATTTTGAGGCTCCGTGTGGAAACTCTCTCCACTAAGATAGATATTGATCTCTCCAGAACATAGATAGCCTTGAGCGTTTTTTTTACTTCACATGAGTTATTCATTGCCTTTCATTTACTTAGAGAGGTTAAATTATTTACTCAGAGTCACACAGTAAGATCAGAGTCTGGATTTGAACCCAAGCCTTTTCAGTCTCCTTGATTAGTCCTTGGTGACTGTACATTATCTCTCCACTCTAATATTCTACGTCTCTTGTGAGTAATATTCTCCAAAGTTTTGTTCAGCAGAATTTATAATAATACCATTGTAATTAAAGAGAGGATGATATATGCGCCTCTTAGACAAGCTTTTTAAGCTATACAATGATTAAAGTCACCATAAGAAATGATTTGTGTTTCTAGAACCTGACACAGGCTCATTTGCATACTCTCACTTGAGCCTCACAATACCCCTGAGACGTAAGGCTTGCAAGTATTATTATCCTCATGCCGGGTGCCGAATAAATGCTTAATAACTGATTGATCAGTGCAGTGCTCACTGATTCTGGAGGCAGAGGACTTGAGTTCAAAACCTCCCCGGCTACTTAGGCCCTATATAACATTAGACAAGTCATCTTAAGTCATTGGTCATTAGCAACATCCTCTGAGAAGAAGAGACTTGGTCTGGATGGCTTCCAAGGTCATGGAAAAGCGATGATGAAGAGCTCCAAAATGAGCAGGCACGTCTTCCACGTGCCAGCTACATACGTTGCAAAGCCATTCTCAAGCACAGTCTGGAAAAAGGGGATTCAAGTTACAGAGACACTGATTTATATTTGATATCAGGAAAAAATCTTCCTAATCATTTAGAGTATATAAACAAAATGGGCTGTCACAAGAGGCAATAGGTTCCCCATACTATAATGTCTTCAAACACAGGATAGATAATCACTTAATCAAAAAAGATTATAGTAAGAATTCCTTTCATATATGGATTGGCTTATATTGTTCCTGAAATCCCTTCAGACTTTCAAAATCTATGATTTTTGGATTTTTCCATGAAATCCTTTTTCCATCCTTCCAAGCTGCTTCTCCATTGAAATGATATAAGAAGGATAGAAACCTGTCCTGTATAATTGCCCCAGATATCTTCCACACATGGATGGCTGTATTCTCTTCCATGGATTCCTCCAAGAAAGTTCAAATCCTGCTGTGTGCAAGAGACCTTTCCTGATCTCCATGTCCTCCTCCATCTCTCCCCATCCTCCCAATGCTTTCCCTTTTTAGTTTCCCTTCATCTACTTTACATATGCCTTTTATATACTTAGTAATTCTCATGTTGTCCCTTTCTTGGACTATAAGCACTAGGACTTAACCCGTAGAAAGAACTTAATAAGTGCTTATTGGTTGACTAAACTATGTCAGTGATCACTGCTTATCAGTCAAGGTGCTGCCATTCTGGGGAGGCTTTAGGTATAGACCCAATGGTGAATTGTCTTCCTTTAGTCAAATGACCAGTCTAATTCAGTTGGGGACATTTATCGCTCTCTGAGCTCACAGAGATATATTTTAGAGATATTCCAGTATTTTGAGGCTCCGTGTGGAAACTCTCTCCACTAAGATAGATATTGATCTCTCCAGAACATAGATAGCCTTGAGCGGTTTTTTTACTTCACATGAGTTATTCATTGCCTTTCATTTACTTAGAGAGGTTAAATTATTTACTCAGAGTCACACAGTAAGATCAGAGTCTGGATTTGAACCCAAGCCTTTTCAGTCTCCTTGATTAGTCCTTGGTGACTGTACATTATCTCTCCACTCTAATATTCTACGTCTCTTGTGAGTAATATTCTCCAAAGTTTTGTTCAGCAGAATTTATAATAATACCATTGTAATTAAAGAGAGGATGATATATGCGCCTCTTAGACAAGCTTTTTAAGCTATACAATGATTAAAGTCACCATAAGAAATGATTTGTGTTTCTAGAACCTGACACAGGCTCATTTGCATACTTCTCACTTGAGCCTCACAATACCCCTGAGACGTAAGGCTTGAAGTATTATTATCCTCATGCCGGGTGCTGAATAAATGCTTAATAACTGATTGATCAGTGCAGTGCTCACTGATTCTGGAGGCAGAGGACTTGAGTTCAAAACCTCCCCGGCTACTTAGGCCCTATATAACATTAGACAAGTCATCTTAAGTCATTGGTCATTAGCACCATCCTCTGAGAAGAAGAGACTTGGTCTGGATGGCTTCCAAGGTCATGGAAAAGCGATGATGAAGAGCTCCAAAATGAGCAGGCACGTCTTCCACGTGCCAGCTACATACGTTGCAAAGCCATTCTCAAGCACAGTCTGGAAAAAGGAAGCATTATTGCATCCAGCTGCTTTATCTTGATAGGAAAGAAAAGACTGGGGCTCTAGCCCAGGGAGACCTAGAAATCACAAACCAGCAGATGGCAGTTTAAACCAGGCTCAATCCAAACAACGTGAGATTTTCAGCAAATGCCATCGATTGCTTGCAGGGGAAGGAAGCTTCAGTCTAGCTCTAACCTTCTGTGGTGCTAAAATGTGACTAGGAATTCAAGAGATGAGAACTGGGTGCCTTGACCTGATTTCCCACCCAGGTCAGGGAAGACGACCTCGTGTTGGAGAGCCACTCTAAAAATGAGGCACTGGTGGCCCACTGACCTCCTTTCCTTTTGAAAGTCAGTTTCCATGACTCAGTACAATGTAAAGGAAATATATTATTTCAAATGAAAGAGTAATAATAGCTAACATTTAGCAGGCTATTTAAAAAAAGCAAAGTGCTTGACGTTACCTTGTTTAATCACTAATATCCTTCAAGGTAAGAAGGGAATTGTGTGAATAGTTTATTAAGCACCCACTATGTACTATGCATTGTGCTGAGGATGCCATTACGAAGAATGAAATGATCCCTGTTTATGATCTTACATTCTAACCAAAGCTCTCCTTTCCGAGTTTTATCCAGCTTTTTCTAGTTTGGCCACAGTGTGGTGGAAAGAGCCCCAGAATGGAAGTCAAAGATCTTGGATCTACTCCTAAACCAGAAAGGTTTATTGGCCAAGGTCACATAGGTAATTCAGATCTAGCAGCATGCAACAGATATTTGTTCTCATCCACTGATCAAGGGTTTAGGATTTGTGGGGAAGGGGATCTTAAGTATAAGACAAGGATCTCCCAACTTTTAATTTTCACTCAGGTAACTTTAGAAAAGCCATTTTCCCTATAGGCTGTTTACCTTAACTACCCCTCTATAAACTCAATGGTTCGATCAAATTAACCTTCTTGTGGTCCTCACACACGACATTTTAGCTTCATGACTTCTCACTAGCTACCTCCCACTTACTTTTCAGTTCTGCCTCTTGGATCCTTAGTTCCCTTAGATGCCTAGTACCCTTAGATCCCCAATTCAAGGCTCATCCTAAGTAAGGACATTTTCTGACCCTTCTTTTCTCAAGCTACTAGTGCTTGTTTCCCTGAATTAACTTTTTTGTCATGTTTATATATTATCTCTTTTACTGCATTGTAAACTCCTTCAGGGTAGGGTCTTTTTGTTTATGTTGTTGTATCCCCAGTCCTTCCTTAACACAGTGCCTGGGACATAAAAGGTGCTTAATAAAATCTAGATGAAAGAGCGATATGACCCAGTAGAAAAGATCACTTAAGAATACTTCTCGGCTCCAAGTGTCAGTCACTGAGGAGTCCATCAATGATGCTGGATAGAGAATTCAGTCAATTACAGAAATTCAAGCTGGAGAGACCTTCAAGATCATGAAGTTCAGCCTGTGCCTGGACAAGAAAACCATATTTCTGGCACATGCTGCCCAGCCTCTGTTTAACTCAGTCACGAATATTAGAGCTGGAAAAAATCTTTGACATAAATGGGGGGGGGGAACATATAAATGTTCCGGTCACTGTTCTTAGCACTTGAGATAAAAATTATCTATGCCCTCTAACAGAGGAAGACAATTTCTATAGAGAGACTTGTGGCTAAGGAGGTGAGATTTATACACAGAAGTCAAAGGGAATGTTGATTGGAGCTGTGTGACTAATGATTGACACAGCCTGGCCCAGAATGCCAGTGTTGATTTAATTAGTGTTCTCAGAGCTAGCATTGAAAGCAGGAGGTGCTACACTTTTGATAACAAAACATGGCAATAGTCAGGAAGTGGTATGATGAGTCCGGGTCCAGGCGAGATAAGACGTTGAATGAGGCAGTTCACCAATCAGAGCCCAGGGAGCCAGAAATGAGTAATGGGCAACAAAGCCAGAAAGGTAAGTCGAGTCCAATTTATGAAAAATTTTACATGCCAAAGAGAGAAATTTATATATGAACTTAGAGGTAACAGGGAGCCACCACTACAGTTTACTAAGGGAAGTGATGTCAGATCTGTGCTTTAGGAAAATCACTTTGTCAACTATGGAAGGATAGATTGGAGAGGGCAGAGGCAGGGCAAGGAGAACAGCACATCTCATCTGGAAATTTCCATACAAAAAGTTAACCTAACCATCACTCAGTACAAAGATAACCACTTGGCCAAGGTAAACTCCAAATCACCTAAGGTAAAATATCTTTGCTCTGTCCTATGCACCAGCCCTCTGAAAAGATAGATTTCTATATTTATAAAGACAAATAATATCGTTATCCCTGCTTCTCTAATATTTAACTAATCTAAACACTTGGGGAAAATGTTATCTCCAAAGCCAACACTCCAAATGCATTTTGGTCCTTCTTTTGGCTAGCTTTCCTCACGGGCGTATCTCAAAGGCTTGTTTGGAAAGCTTTCCTGGAGTGGACGTGCAAACAGGAGAAGGGTGTCCTTTAGTTGTTCTTTCTTATTAGCGTTCCAACGATGCTATCTTCTCGTACTTGAGTTAACGAGAAGATAAACACAATCTGCACTCCAGCCAGCTGTGTTTTTTCTCTAGCTTTGGAATTCACAAAAGGAAATTTTAGAATCATACATTTATCAGTGAACGAGTTGGCTAAAGCAAATAGATTTTTTTGCTCCCAAGCTTGTTTCAATACAAGATTAAAGCTAATGATGCAACGTACCTTACTCAATGGATTTATGACTAATCAAGGACTGGAGGAAGGTCAGTTCGTTTTAGAACCTGACCTCCACGCAGATGTCATTAGCAGGTAGACATCTTCTTTGTCTATTTCCCATCGCACAATTCAGAGCTGATGGAATAATGAGGCCTTTGCGAAACATTTATTAGAATATTCAACTGACCATGTACAGCTCTTAAAAATAATTTAATATGTATTTATGTATTTCAGCATAAGGGACATTAAAATTATGATAGCCAATTGTGTTTAAATTATGGAATGATTGGGGCAGATTTGGCCTGGAAACTATAGTCAAGTTCATGAGAGGTAGGGAAGCTCTAAATTTTTCCAGTCCATGATCCAAGATCAAAAAAGACCTTTCTCTTTTCCACACTAGACAAAGATGCAGCTAATGCTAGAGAGCATTTACTGATATAGGGCTAAAACTTCCTTGGTGACCTTTTTATTTAAGTCAACTCCTTTGGTATCTTGACATTTTACTTAAGGAAGAAAAAAATATTGAGTGTGTCTATATTTTCCCAACTTTTGCTATGATAAGCAGAGTGCTGGACTGGGAGTCCTGAAGACCAGGATTCAAATCTCCCCTATCATAATAATTTTATAACCTCAGGCAAGTTATGTCTCTGAGCCATAGTTACGTCATCTAAAAAGTGAGATTAACCCCATTAGTTTACAGGATTGATAAGAAATTCAAATTAAATGAAGTTTACAAAGTGTTTTACAAATATTTTGTCCCATACAAATGTCAGTTATTATTTAATATATCAGTACCTGTTTCATAGGATTGTTGTGAGGATTGAATGAGATAGATAATACATGTGAAGGATGTGGTAAGTTGTTAAATGCTGCATAAACTCAGTTATCATGATCAAATATCATTTGTCAAATCATACTGCTTGTCTAAATCTCAATTCATTTTGTTTTGTTGGCTCTGAAGCTCACAGGCATAAGTTTAAATAATCAGCTTTGCCATTTGCTAATTGGATGATCATGGGCAAGTCATTGAAGCTTCTGCTTTCTCATTTCCTCCACTACAAAATGAGAGGGTTGGAATTAATGGCATTCAATGTTTCTTCCACCATTAAGTCTAAGATTCTATCAGATGAATTCCTAACTAAAATTTGACTACAGTCATGCCCTGATTTTGGTCTCATCAAAGGAACAAGTGTACTGAGGCAGCCATAGCCACTATACTTCCTTGGATTTAGTCGCACAGGATGGAAAAGAAAGAAAAAAAGAAAAAGAAAGAAAAAAGAGGAGAGAGAGAGAGAGAGAGAAGAGAGAGAGAGAGAGAGAAGAGAAGAGAAGAGAAGAGAGAGAAGAGAAGAGAAGAGAAGAGAAGAGAAGAGAGAGAAGAGAAGAGAGAAGAGAGAAGAGAAGAGA